>NC_091379.1:2822480-3009980 GCF_038502225.1 Cherax quadricarinatus | reverse complement strand
TGTGAAAGTGGGGCTCTGGTCCACCAGTGTGAGAGTGGGGCTCTGGTCCACCAGTGAGAGAGTGGGGCTCTGGTCCACCAGTGTGAGAGTGGGGCTCTGGTCCACCAGTGTGAGAGTGGGGCTCTGGTCCACCAGCGTGAGAGTGGGGCTCTGGTCCACCAGCGTGAGAGTGGGGCTCTGGTCCACCAGCGTGAGAGTGGGGCTCTGGTCCACCAGTGTGAAAGTGGGGCTCTGGTCCACCAGTGTGAGAGTGGGGCTCTGGTCCACCAGTGTGAGAGTGGGGCTCTGGTCCACCAGTGTGAGAGTGGGGCTCTGGTCCACCAGTGTGAGTGGGGCTCTGGTCCACCAGTGTGAGAGTGGGGCTCTGGTCCACCAGTGTGAGAGTGGGGCTCTGGTCCACCAGTGTGAGAGTGGGGCTCTGGTCCACCAGTGTGAGAGTGGGGCTCTGGTCCACCAGTGTGAGAGTGGGGCTCTGGTCCACCAGTGTGAGAGTGGGGCTCTGGTCCACCAGTGTGAGAGTGGGGCTCTGGTCCACCAGTGTGAGAGTGGGGCTCTGGTCCACCAGTGTGAGAGTGGGGCTCTGGTCCACCAGTGTGAGAGTGGGGCTCTGGTCCACCAGTGTGAAAGTGGGGCTCTGGTCCACCAGTGTGAGAGTGGGGCTCTGGTCCACCAGTGTGAAAGTGGGGCTCTGGTCCACCAGTGTGAGAGTGGGGCTCTGGTCCACCAGTGTGAGAGTGGGGCTCTGGTCCACCAGTGTGAGAGTGGGGCTCTGGTCCACCAGTGTGAGAGTGAGGCTCTGGTCCACCAGTGTGAAAGCCAGCTTGGTAAGTGGGGCTCCAGTCCACCAGTGTGAGAGTGGGGCTCTGGTCCACCAAAGTGAGAGTGGGGTTCTGGTCCACCAGTGTGAGAGTGGGGCTCTGGTCCACCAGTGTGAAAGCCAGCTTGGTGAGATTGGGGCTCCAGTCCACCAGTGTGAGAGTGGGGCTCTGGTCCACCAGCGTGAGAGTGGGGCTCCAGGCCACCAGTGTGAGAGAGCCAGCTTGGTGAGAGTGGGGCTCTGGTCCAGCGAGAGAGTGGGGTTCCAGTCCACCAGTGTGAGTGGGGCTCTGGTCCACCAGTGTGAGAGAGCCAGCTTGGTGAGAGTGGGGCTCCAGTCCACCAGTGTGAGAGAGCCAGCTTGGTGAGAGTGGGGCTCCAGTCCACCAGTGTGAGAGAGCCAGCTTGGTGAGAGTGGGGCTCCAGTCCACCAGTGTGAGAGAGCCAGCTTGGTGAGAGTGGGGCTCCAGTCCACCAGTGTGAGAGAGCCAGCTTGATGAGAGTGGGGCTCCAGTCCACCAGTGTGAGAGAGCCAGCTTGATGAGAGTGGGGCTCCAGTCCACCAGTGTGAGAGAGCCAGCTTGGTGAGAGTGGGGCTCCAGTCCACCAGTGTGAGAGAGCCAGCTTGGTGAGAGTGGGGCTCCAGTGCACCAGTGTGAGAGAGCCAACTTGGTGAGAGTGGGGCTCCAGTCCACCAGTGTGAGAGAGCCAGCTTGGTGAGAGTGGGGCTCCAGTGCACCAGTGTGAGAGAGCCAGCTTGGTGAGAGTGGGGCTCCAGTCCACCAGTGTGAGAGAGCCAGCTTGGTGAGAGTGGGGCTCCAGTTCACCAGTGTGAGAGAGCCAGCTTGGTGAGAGTGGGGCTCCAGTGCACCAGTGTGAGAGAGCCAGCTTGGTGAGAGTGGGGCTCCAGTGCACCAGTGTGAGAGAGCCAGCTTGGTGAGAGTGGGGCTCCAGTGCACCAGTGTGAGAGAGCCAGCTTGGTGAGAGTGGGGCTCCAGTCCACCAGTGTGAGAGAGCCAGCTTGGTGAGAGTGGGGCTCCAGTCCACCAGTGTGAGAGAGCCAGCTTGGTGAGAGTGGGGCTCCAGTGCACCAGTGTGAGAGAGCCAGCTTGGTGAGAGTGGGGCTCCAGTGCACCAGTGTGAGAGAGCCAGCTTGGTGAGAGTGGGGCTCCAGTCCACCAGTGTGAGAGAGCCAGCTTGGTGAGAGTGGGGCTCCAGTCCACCAGTGTGAGAGAGCCAGCTTGGTGAGAGTGGGGCTCCAGTCCACCAGTGTGAGAGAGCCAGCTTGGTGAGAGTGGGGCTCCAGTGCACCAGTGTGAGAGAGCCAGCTTGGTGAGAGTGGGGCTCCAGTCCACCAGTGTGAGAGAGCCAGCTTGGTGAGAGTGGGGCTCCAGTCCACCAGTGTGAGAGAGCCAGCTTGGTGAGAGTGGGGCTCCAGTCCACCAGTGTGAGAGAGCCAGCTTGGTGAGAGTGGGGCTCTGGTCCACCAGTGTGAGAGAGCCAGCTTGGTGAGAGTGGGGCTCCAGTCCACCAGTGTGAGAGAGCCAGCTTGGTGAGAGTGGGGCTCCAGTGCACCAGTGTGAGAGAGCCAGCTTGGTGAGAGTGGGGCTCCAGTCCACCAGTGTGAGAGAGCCAGCTTGGTGAGAGTGGGGCTCCAGTGCACCAGTGTGAGAGAGCCAGCTTGGTGAGAGTGGGGCTCCAGTCCACCAGTGTGAGAGAGCCAGCTTGGTGAGAGTGGGGCTCCAGTCCACCAGTGTGAGAGAGCCAGCTTGGTGAGAGTGGGGCTCCAGTCCACCAGTGTGAGAGAGCCAGCTTGGTGAGAGTGGGGCTCCAGTGCACCAGTGTGAGAGAGCCAGCTTGGTGAGAGTGGGGCTCCAGTCCACCAGTGTGAGAGAGCCAGCTTGGTGAGAGTGGGGCTCCAGTCCACCAGTGTGAGAGAGCCAGCTTGGTGAGAGTGGGGCTCCAGTGCACCAGTGTGAGAGAGCCAGCTTGGTGAGAGTGGGGCTCCAGTCCACCAGTGTGAGAGAGCC
Organism: Cherax quadricarinatus; assembly: GCF_038502225.1. Classification (NCBI taxonomy): domain Eukaryota; kingdom Metazoa; phylum Arthropoda; class Malacostraca; order Decapoda; family Parastacidae; genus Cherax; species Cherax quadricarinatus. The sequence goes on along the minus strand of NC_091379.1, from coordinate 3,007,134 downwards.
AGCTTGGTGAGAGTGGGGCTCTGGTCCACCAGTGTGAGAGAGCCAGCTTGGTGAGAGTGGGGCTCTGGTCCACCAGTGTGAGAGAGCCAGCTTGGTGAGAGTGGGGCTCCAGTCCACCAGTGTGAGAGAGCCAGCTTGGTGAGAGTGGGGCTCCAGTGCACCAGTGTGAGAGAGCCAGCTTGGTGAGAGTGGGGCTCCAGTCCACCAGTGTGAGAGAGCCAGCTTGGTGAGAGTGGGGCTCCAGTCCACCAGTGTGAGAGAGCCAGCTTGGTGAGAGTGGGGCTCCAGTCCACCAGTGTGAGAGAGCCAGCTTGGTGAGAGTGGGGCTCCAGTCCACCAGTGTGAGAGAGCCAGCTTGGTGAGAGTGGGGCTCCAGTTCACCAGTGTGAGAGAGCCAGCTTGGTGAGAGTGGGGCTCCAGTCCACCAGTGTGAGAGAGCCAGCTTGGTGAGAGTGGGGCTCCAGTCCACCAGTGTGAGAGAGCCAGCTTGGTGAGAGTGGGGCTCCAGTGCACCAGTGTGAGAGAGCCAGCTTGGTGAGAGTAGGGCTCTGGTCCACCACTTTACACCACCACTGGCAGGTGACGTGATGACGTGAGTTATGAGGGAAATCTGCGCTCTGATGGCTTCATGTGGGCCACGTCCTCTACCACTCAATAACGCTGCAAACCTGCTGCTGCTGCTGCTGCTGCTGCTTGAGCTGCTGTTGTGGCTGTTGCTTCTGAGGTTTTTGTTGCTCCTGTTGTTGTTGCTGCTACTGATGTTACTCCTGTTGTTGCTACAGCTTTCTTACGATACCTTTACCTCTGACAGTTCCGAGTGTCTTTCTACTCCCGGAGCTTCGCCATGGGCCAGGCTCGTCTGGTATTTGCTTGGTCAACCAGACTGTTGCTGCTGCTGGTCCATTGCCCCATATATCCATCACAGGCTAGTTGATCTGGCACCTGGAGTTATCTGAAGAGGGTTTCGGGGATCAACGCCCTCGCGGCACAGTGGTGGATCAGGGTTTGTTCAACCATGCTGTTACTGTTGGCCACACGTAAACCGACGTACGAACCACAGCCCGGCTGATCAGGTACTGACTTTAAGTGCCTGCCCAGCGGCTTCTTGAAGACAACCAGGGGTCTATTAGTAATCCCCCTTATGTACGTGTAGATACTTGTCCAGTTCCCTCTTGAAAACTACGCCTGTTCCAGCAGTGTTTCTGATATCTTCTGGTAAGACGTTAAATAGCACATTCACCAGGATGCTTTTGAAGCGAAAGGTATCGAGTGGTATGAGTGGTATCAAGGGTATGAGTGAATGTTGTGTGGAGATATAGCTGTAGTGTGGGCGTAATAAAGTGTGTGGAATGTTGTTATTGTGTGGGATATCATTGTGTGTGGGATCAGAAGAGAGAACAGAGCTGCAATAGATACAGAGATCATTTAAGGCTCGCATAGAGTCGGTATAAGATTAAATTACTGGGAACACCTTAAGTTTGCAATATGTACTCACTGGAGGGATGAAGAGATACATAATATATACGTGGAAGGTACTTGAGGGAATGATAAATCTGCACACTACCAGATATGGTAGAATGTGCTAAATAAACCCAGTGAAAAAGAGGGGCGCTATGGGTATACTACGAAAACATTATATCATCATCCGTGGTCCCAGATTGCTTAACTTTCTGGCAGTAGACATCAGAAACACTGCTGGAACAAGTGTAGGAGTTTTCAAGAGGAAATTGGACACATACCTCCACCACGTGGTAGATCAACCAGGCTGTGATGACTATGTGGGCCAGCAGGCCGCCGGCAGTAACAGCCTGGCTGACCAATTAAGCACCAGACAAGCCTGGCTGGGAGAGTAGGAAAACTCTGAAACCCTTCAGATGTATATCAGCTAGGTTGTAGTGCATACCTTGTATTGCGCAATTATCACGAACAGGCTGGTTGATCAGGCCATCAACTAGGACGCCTGGTCTGTGACCGGCGACCCGCAAAATAGTCTTCAGGAACGCTTCAGATATTAATGAGGATTCACTGTGCTTGTAAGACACTGAGGGGAAGGTTAGGTTAGGTAAGGTTCGTCAGGAAACGGGACAAGTGTTTCCTGACGCGGGTCTTAGTAAGAAGACCCGCCATTGGAACTTTTGGTCATCTGACCGAGGCCTTCCGCTGGATTACCGATTCACCCCTTTAAAAATTTTGGTTTTAGTGGAAAGACACTTTATTTTACATAAGGTGAAAGTAGAATAGCTGCTCATCACTCGCAAACATCATTTAACGTTACCAATGCTGATAATCAATACCAGTGTGGTGGCACACATGCGATAATGTCCTGCTTCCTGGAAGTGGAACAACTCCAAGTGTAGAAACATGCCGTGGTACGCAACCAGTTTATAGCTATGTACTGGTGACCAGGTATGGTCACGGTTGAGGAAGATGAATGCTGGTGACCAGGTATGGTCACGGATGAGGAAGATGAATGCTGGTGACCAGGTACTGCCACGACTGAGGAAGATGAATACTGGTGACCAAGTATTGTCACGACTGAGGAAGATGAATACTGGTGACCAGGTATTGTCACGACTGAGGAAGATGAATACTGGTGACCAAGTATTGTCACGACTGAGGAAGATGAATACTGGTGACCAAGTATTGTCACGACTGAGGAAGATGAATACTGGTGACCAGGTATTGTCACGACTGAGGAAGATGAATACTGGTGACCAAGTATTGTCACGACTGAGGAAGATGAATACTGGTGACCAAGTATTGTCACGACTGAGGAAGATGAATACTGGTGACCAAGTATTGTCACGACTGAGGAAGATGAATACTGGTGACCAGGTATTGTCACGACTGAGGAAGATGAATACTGGTGACCAGGTATTGTCACGACTGAGGAAGATGAATACTGGTGACCAGGTATTGTCACGACTGAGGAAGATGAATACTGGTGACCAAGTATTGTCACGACTGAGGAAGACGAATACTGGTGACCAATAATAAAAAAATGAACAGAAAAAATAGGTGCAGCCTATTAAGACAATGCACTGAACATCCTGATGCCCTGGTAAGATGGACAAGCAAAAGGCGATCTGAAAACTAGACTGAAGAGAACCTAAGTTGTCAAATTACCAATTATACATTTGGTTGCCTATTTATTTCTCATGGTGAAACTGGCACCGATTAGTTGAGTCTTCCCTGACGATTTAAAAAAAAATTGCAAATTCCCCGATAAAATTTCAAGATTTCTGACAATTGAAAAATGAACCACTGTCCCTGAATTTTCCCTGAGACGTGTCAACCATGTATGCCCAGCTGGGTAGGCAGGCCTACCCAGCTGGGCATACAACCATGCTTCCCCCTAACTGCTGTATGTGTTTGTAGAGAAGAGTGTAATTGCAACAGGGTGTGCCGAAGTATACATGGCAGAGGAGGCTGTGCTGGAGACCAGATGTAGCTCACTCTGAGCGACCCGAGAGGGTAGCAAGATGTTAGACGTGATAACCTTTTCACTGTGCACCTGCCTGCCTCTCCCGAGGCCACGTCGACAACGCCACCCTCTCCCGAGGCCACGTCGACAACGCCACCCTCTCCCGAGGCCACGTCGACAACGCCACCCTCTCCCGAGGCCACGTCGACAACGCCACCCTCTCCCGAGGCCACGTCGACAACGCCACCCTCTCCCGAGGCCACGTCGACAACGCCACCCTCTCCCGAGGCCACGTCGACAACGCCACCCTCTCCCGAGGCCACGTCGACAACGCCACCCTCTCCCGAGGCCACGTCGACAACGCCACCCTCTCCCGAGGCCACGTCGACAACGCCACCCTCTCCCGAGGCCACGTCGACAACGCCACCCTCTCCCGAGGCCACGTCGACAACGCCACCCTCTCCCGAGGCCACGTCGACAACGCCACCCTCTCCCGAGGTCACGTCGACAACGCCACCCTCTCCCGAGGCCACGTCGACAACGCCACCCTCTCCCGAGGCCACGTCGACAACGCCACCCTCTCCCGAGGCCACGTCGACAACGCCACCCTCTCCCGAGGTCACGTCGACAACGCCACCCTCTCCCGAGGCCACGTCGACAATGCCACCCTCTCCCGAGGTCACGTCGACAATGCCACCCTCTCCCGAGGCCACGTCGACAACGCCACCCTCTCCCGAGGCCACGTCGACAACGCCACCCTCTCCCGAGGCCACGTCGACAACGCCACCCTCTCCCGAGGCCACGTCGACAACGCCACCCTCTCCCGAGGCCACGTCGACAACGCCACCCTCTCCCGAGGCCACGTCGACAACGCCACCCTCTCCCGAGGCCACGTCGACAACGCCACCCTCTCCCGAGGCCACGTCGACAACGCCACCCTCTCCCGAGGCCACGTCGACAATGCCACCACCACCGCTGCAGCAACCACAACACATCCAGCAGGAGCAGGATGTGTTGTGGCTGTCATGACACCAACCAGTACCTACCTACCTGTTGTTGATTCCGGGAGCATCGCTCCCGTTGTCTGGAAACCAAGACCTCTGTAGAAGCTTCCAAGACGAAACTAGACAAGTATCTTCACCATGTGCCAGATCAACCAGGCTGTGATGGATATGTGAGGCAGCGGGCCTCCAGCAGCAACAGCCAGGATGACCAGGTAAGCACCAGACGAGCCTGGTCCATGGCCGGGCTCCGAGAGCAGTGAGACTCTCGAAACTCTTCAAAGGTATATCTGGATGATGGTGGAACGTAGGAACAACAACACAGTTGATAATACGTTGGTTCATTTCAAGGTTGAACCCTAAACTTTACTTCACCTTCCCCAGGATGTGACCCACAACAATCAGAACATTTCTATATTCCTTATTTCGACCTTTTAGAGAGGTCTGTGGCATCTACTGACACCCCGAGTACCTGATGAATTACACACTTGTGCCACACTTGAGTATCTTCATTATTGAAACTCTTCTCCAACCAGTGGCTTCTTCAGTCCAAATACAGGGAAGAATGGATGAAGATCAGAAGGAGTTTGAAGTGATCAGTCCCTCAGCCTGATCTTCAACTATTCTCTGTAGTGGACTGAGGAAACCACTTGTAGGTGAAACGTTTCCACAGTAAAGATACTAAAGTGTTGCCCATGGGTAGCTTCAACCATTTACCTACATCCCCAGCACTTATCTACTACTAGATGGACAAAGGGTGTTGGAAAATTTGCCCACAATTCTCCAATAATGTGGAAAGACACTTTGGTACAGTTCGGGATATTTATAAGAGGAAAACGTTTCGCCCCGAGTGGCTTCTTTAGTCGTAATACAGAGATAACTAAGAAACGAGTATATGTAGGTCTGTTCAACAGCCTCCCACCGGCCATAAGGGGGATTACCAATAGGCCTCTGGTTGTCTTCAAGAGAGAGCTGGACAGATACCTAAAATCAGTGCCGGATCAGCCGGGCTGTGGTTCGTACGTTGGACTACGTGCGGCTAGCAGTAACAGCCTGGTTGATCAGGCCCTGATCCACCAGGAGGCCTGGTCATGGACCAGGCCGCGGGGGCGTTGATCCCCGGTTGATCCCAGGAAGTTGTGGCTCATTAGAGATGAACCTCCTTCAGTACCAGAACAGGTGGACGACAAGGTGACACCTTCCCGTGAATTTGTAATCACTTTCAGATCCAAAATATTTTAGTGTACGAGCTGACAGTATGTATAAATACAACTGGAACTGAAATGTTCTTATTTGGTCAAATGTTCTGTTCTTATTTGGCCAAATGTTTGTTAGTGGGATGAATTGCAAAGGACCTGCCTAGTATGGGCCAACAGGCCTGCTGCAGTGTTCCTCCTTTCTTATGTTCTTATGTTCTTATAAATACAACTGGAACTGAAATGATATGTTATCACTAACATGGTGGAGTAAATGATAAATGGAAGGAACGTTACTGCCATGCCTCTATTACCGAGGCATCGACTGCATCTAAGTGGAATTTACTGAACAGAAATAAGGACTCACAAGGGGCTGTGAACAGCCTTAAATGGCTGGTTGGTTGGTGAGTAGAGTTTAAAGCCTATCGCTGACACATCAAGAATACTTTAAATACCTAAAATACTAATTACTATAAAATGACAGCATTCACACAGTGAGAGACTTGCGCTTCTCGGTGTATACATCCAGCATGTCTTAAATACCCACGGAAAGTGAGAACAGTCCAGGGTAACTATTTTAAAGAGGTGAGTGTGGCGGCACATGCATAGTGAAGGGCGACAGGCATGTTTAAAGCTCTGCGTCCCATGAAACACTCGCCACTCCAACATGGAACCAGACATTAGGTCTTTACACCACTCTAGCACCATAACAGCTAAAAAATAATTTCTGACAACTTCAACAACAGAATTAAATACTCTATTCTTGGTTATTTCGCTTAAAAGTCCTTGTTTATGTGTGTATGCATGTATATATATGTCGTGCCGAATAGGTAAAATTGGTCAATTAGCAAGAACTCATTTAAAATTAAGACCTTTCTAAAATTTTCTCTTATACGTTTAAAGATACTTTTTTTCATTTATGTTAATGTAAAAATTAATAATTTTGTACCAAAAGAACCTTAGAAAACTTACCTAACCTTATTATAACAAGCGCAGTTTAATTTAGCCTAATCCAACTAAAAATAATAAACAAACACAATGAAATATATTTTTTTTCGTTAGGTTCAGAATGATTTTTGCGAAATTATTGCATACACAAATTTTCGCTTGTCTTATTCGGCAAGAAGTGCGTTGCTATTTAGGCCAAAATCGCAAGTTTTCCCTATTCGGCACGACATTGTATACAGTTATATATAATAGTGAGAAAGTGTGTGTGTGTGTGTGTGTGTGTGTGTGTGTGTGTGTGTGTGTGTGTGTGTGTGTGTGTGTGTGTGTGTGTGTGTGTGTGTGTCGCCTCCTCTTGGGAATCGTTGACCTACGAGGACCAGAAATACGAAAGGTGGGTATATAAATTTTAATTTATTTTTTTCTTCCAAGGCATCATCAATGTTGTTAGGTAAGACACATATGCAACAGTTAGACAACTTTATTCCGAAACGTTTCGCCTACACAGTAGGCTTCTTCAGTCGAATACAGAAAGTAGACAGGAACAGTAGAGATGTGAAGACGATGTAATCAGTCCATCACCCTTGAAGTCGTAGAATTTGAGGTTGTCAGTCCCTCAGCCTGGAGAAGTTCAGTTCCATAGTCGCCTACTGTGTAGGCGAAACGTTTCGGAATAAAGTTGTCTAACTGTTGCATATGTGTCTAACCTAACAACCTGTCGGTATTGTATACCATTTTGATGTTCATCATCAATGTTAAATAGGTGACCGAGGAGTATAGCTGCTAGGTATAAATTAGGAACATAACTAACATAAGTGTGTTACAAAACTTACCTAACAACTAACTTGCAACTTAAGCATAAAGTCTATTTCTTGTTTCTGACTCGCGAACTTGTAACAACAAGACTACAACCAAACCAGGTAACGGGTGGGGGTTGAACTCACTCCAGCCAGAGTGGCTTACACACTGGCCTGGATGACAAGCCGATGATGACACTCTTTGCACTCACCTTTTCTCTAAACGCTAGAATACTGCGGTGATCTAGAGTAGCTTTGTAGGCAGGCAGGGAGAAATTTGTCTGATACGACCCAAGAAGTTAGGAGCTGTGTCTCAACCAGAGTGACACAATACTTGTCCTGGCAGTGACACAATACTTGTCCTGGCAGTGACACAATACTTGACCTAGCAGTGACACAATACTTGTCCTAGCAGTGACACAATACTTGTCCTGGCAGTGACAATACTTGTCCTAGCAGTGACACAATACTTGACCTAGCAGTGACACAATACTTGTCCTAGCAGTGACACAATACTTGTCCTAGCAGTGACACAATACTTGTCCTGGCAGTGACACAATACTTGACCTAGCAGTGACACAATACTTGTCCTAGCAGTGACACAATACTTGACCTAGCAGTGACACAATACTTGTCCTAGCAGTGACACAATACTTGTCCTAGCAGTGACACAATACTTGTCCTGGCAGTGACACAATACTTGACCTAGCAGTGACACAATACTTGTCCTAGCAGTGACACAATACTTGTCCTAGCAGTGACACAATACTTGTCCTGGCAGTGACAATACTTGTCCTAGCAGTGACACAATACTTGACCTAGCAGTGACACAATACTTGTCCTGGCAGTGACACAATACTTGTCCTGGCAGTGACACAATACTTGACCTAGCAGTGACACAATACTTGTCCTAGCAGTGACACAATACTTGTCCTAGCAGTGACACACAATACTTGTCCTGGCAGTGACACAATACTTGTCCTGGCAGTGACACAATACTTGTCCTAGCAGTGACACAATACTTGTCCTAGCAGTGACACAATACTTGTCCTGGCAGTGACACACAATACTTGTCCTGGCAGTGACACACAATACTTGTCCTAGCAGTGACACACAATACTTGTCCTGGCAGTGACACACAATACTTGTCCTGGCAGTGACACAATACTTGTCCTAGCAGTGACACACAATACTTGTCCTAGCAGTGACACACAATACTTGTCCTAGCAGTGACACACAATACTTGTCCTAGCAGTGACACACAATACTTGACCTAGCAGTGACACACAATACTTGTCCTGGCAGTGACACACAATACTTGTCCTGGCAGTGACACACAATACTTGTCCTGGCAGTGACACACAATACTTGTCCTGGCAGTGACACACAATACTTGTCCTGGCAGTGACACACAATACTTGTCCTGGCAGTGACACAATACTTGACCTAGCAGTGACACAATACTTGTCCTGGCAGTGACACACAATACTTGTCCTGGCAGTGACACACAATACTTGTCCTGGCAGTGACACAATACTTGACCTAGCAGTGACACAATACTTGTCCTGGCAGTGACACACAATACTTGTCCTGGCAGTGACACAATACTTGACCTAGCAGTGACACAATACTTGTCCTAGCAGTGACACAATACTTGTCCTAGCAGTGACACACAATACTTGTCCTGGCAGTGACACAATACTTGACCTAGCAGTGACACAATACTTGTCCTGGCAGTGACACACAATACTTGTCCTGGCAGTGACACAATACTTGACCTAGCAGTGACACAATACTTGTCCTAGCAGTGACACAATACTTGTCCTGGCAGTGACACAATACTTGACCTAGCAGTGACACAATACTTGTCCTGGCAGTGACACACAATACTTGTCCTGGCAGTGACACACAATACTTGTCCTGGCAGTGACACACAATACTTGTCCTGGCAGTGACACAATACTTGACCTAGCAGTGACACAATACTTGTCCTGGCAGTGACACAATACTTGTCCTAGCAGTGACACAATACTTGTCCTGGCAGTGACACACAATACTTGTCCTGGCAGTGACACAATACTTGACCTAGCAGTGACACAATACTTGTCCTGGCAGTGACACACAATACTTGTCCTGGCAGTGACACAATACTTGACCTAGCAGTGACACAATACTTGTCCTAGCAGTGACACAATACTTGTCCTGGCAGTGACACAATACTTGACCTAGCAGTGACACACAATACTTGTCCTGGCAGTGACACACAATACTTGTCCTGGCAGTGACACAATACTTGACCTAGCAGTGACACAATACTTGTCCTAGCAGTGACACAATACTTGTCCTGGCAGTGACACACAATACTTGTCCTGGCAGTGACACAATACTTGACCTAGCAGTGACACAATACTTGTCCTGGCAGTGACACACAATACTTGTCCTGGCAGTGACACAATACTTGACCTAGCAGTGACACAATACTTGTCCTAGCAGTGACACAATACTTGTCCTGGCAGTGACACAATACTTGACCTAGCAGTGACACAATACTTGTCCTGGCAGTGACACACAATACTTGTCCTGGCAGTGACACACAATACTTGTCCTGGCAGTGACACACAATACTTGTCCTGGCAGTGACACAATACTTGACCTAGCAGTGACACAATACTTGTCCTGGCAGTGACACAATACTTGTCCTAGCAGTGACACAATACTTGTCCTGGCAGTGACACACAATACTTGTCCTGGCAGTGACACAATACTTGACCTAGCAGTGACACAATACTTGTCCTGGCAGTGACACACAATACTTGTCCTGGCAGTGACACAATACTTGACCTAGCAGTGACACAATACTTGTCCTAGCAGTGACACAATACTTGTCCTGGCAGTGACACAATACTTGACCTAGCAGTGACACAATACTTGTCCTGGCAGTGACACACAATACTTGTCCTGGCAGTGACACACAATACTTGTCCTGGCAGTGACACAATACTTGACCTAGCAGTGACACAATACTTGTCCTAGCAGTGACACAATACTTGTCTTGACAGTGACACACAATATTTGTCCGGACAGTGACACCATACTTGCCCTGAGAGCGACACAAACCACTCACTGTGCGGCGCGCACGCACGTACACACAAACAACAACAACAACAAACTAGGAACCTAGTTATCGGCATGTACCATCCAGCCGTGCTGGTAATCTTCTAGTTCCTCTCAAATCCAATGATAAAAGACAGGTATTCACAACTCAAAAAGAAGCCAACTCTGCTCGTAACTTGACCAAGGAAAACGAGCTTAATACCGATGTGATGTAGAGGCCAATTTACCAAGAGCATAAAGTTTGAGTTGGCTGGTTATTATTTAACAGACGAGGAGCTGGGCTAACACCTGTGTCGGCTCATGCATCACCAAGCCTCGCCTACACCTGCTGCCGCCTGCACCTCTCCTCACTGTGCTGGTGACTGCCTGGTCAACCAGGCTGTTGCTGCTAGAGGCTCGTACGCCATCACCACCTGGCTAATCGTCTTTACTTCTCTACTGCTTCTGATAGCTCTTCCGAACTCAACCGAAGAAGCCTAGAGTGTAGGTGAAACGTTTCGGAATAAAGATTCCTTACTGTTGCACCACGAGCCTGGCCCATGGCCGGGCTCTGAGAGTAGAGAGAGACTACCTCACTACACTCCCTGACCACTACAAAATACAAAAATACAGGCCCTGGAATCCAACAATCACTGAAACTAAGTGGTTGTCCAGTAGTGTGGATAAATAATTTATTATAAGCGCTAAACCCATGCGAGTTATTTAGAACAAGACGTTGTGGAGGCTTGATCCTCTGTCTGCTGAGCATTCTCCTTTGTACTCACCTAATGGCCTAGTGGTGTCCAGTAGCTCGATTGCTAGCGCACTCAACTCATACACATTGAGGTCCGTGATTCGATCCCCGTTACGGGTGGAAACGTTAGAACGTGTTTACTTAAGACACCTGCCGTCCCTGTTCAACTAGCAGTAAGGAGGTACCTGGATGTTAATTGACTGGTGTGGGTCGCATCCTGGGACAAAACTGACCTAATTTGCGGGGAAATGCTCAACATAACAAGCGACTTTCTATATAGTATACGTCAGTGATGTCAGCTAAGCCTGTATACCTTGCACCTGTAGAAATAAATATTATTATGGTATAGAGAGACTTTAGTTATCAGAGACCAGGTCTGAGACCAGGACGATAAAATTCCTTACCAACTAACACAACACATCACTTCTTGTGATTATTATTTTTTCCGAGGCAGACCGGTAAGCCAGGGGAAAGGCTCGATCAAATAACCAAACACTCACCGAGTGGAGAAAGAGCAAACAAGCACAACACCGTGACTGGAACAATACACAAATAACAAGCATATAAGAGAAACTTATGACAACGTTTCGGTCTAACTTGGTCCATTTACAAGTAACACTAAGACACGAAGGTATGGAAGACAGTATATACACAAGTGGACCACAACTGCATGACCAAGACTTGCGTCAGTAAAAGTCCCATTTCTCCCGACAATCAAAACTGGAGGAGCAGAGTAGGCAGTGAACTATGTACACGGGTTTGTTGACCCAAATGGAGGTTAATCAGTAAAATATGTTAATATAGGTACCATTATGCAATAATCGCGAACAAGCGATACACGATGCAAAACAACCACAAGGGAAATTGAATGGCAACTCTAGCCCTTTCATGTTGCAATCAACACCTTCAGGAGCTTGCAATGTTGCAGAAATGAGTAGGAATTCCAGGTAGATTCGTTCAGGGGAACGACTCTAGACCAGGGGCACCTTGTCTGCTTGATGCCATCTCTTTCTAGCTAGAGTCGTTCCCCTGAATATACCTGTAATTCCTGCTCATTTCTGTAACATTACAAGCTTCTGAAAATGTGTTGATTGCAACAAGAAAGGTCTAGATCTATCATTCAACTTCCCCTGTGGTTGTTTTTTATGGGTGTCATATGAGAGGCGCATCCAACTTGACACTCTTAACGAGGTACTCACCTAGTTCTAAAAGGGTATTTACATCAGCTGGATGCTCAGACTAAGGTAAGCGAGAGGGAAGATTCAGTGACCATCTCCGCCTGATGATATATATGGGTTATCACAACCTTGGCCACACCTCCAACCTCAACCTTCATCCAACCCTCCAGCCACCTTGGCCACCCTTCCAACCCCCTAGACCACCCATTCCTCCAACTCCAACCGTAGCTACATCTCCAGTCCCAACATTATCCACACCTCCAACGCCTCCCTACCTTGGCCCCGCCTTCAACCACTCCAATAGCAGCAAACACGTGTGCTCATTTCCCTAGAGCACCTTCACTTCAGGCTCACCATCCCTGCAGGAGCACACAGCTGGAAAATGTAGAGGTCGCTTACTACCGGGAACGTCTTAAAGTATACTTGGAATGCATTCTCTGCTTGAATGAGAGAAGAAGAGAGATACCTGATGATATACACACGGAAGTTACTGAAGGTCAACTCCCAATATGCACACTGACATAACTTACTGGAGTGAAAGATATGGGGAAAAAAACAAAAAGTGAAAACAAGGGAAGCTATTGGCACATTAAGAGAACACTGCGTCAACATGCATGGTCTAAGACTCTTCAACCTGCTATCAGAGGATATAAGATATATTCCCTGATCAGAACAACACACCTCCAAGCTGATGTAATGTCTACCAGCGGATCACTGACACTATGATGTTCAGTGAGGACAAGTTTCAGTTACTCCATTATGAAAAGATTAAGGAAATGAAGCAGGAACCGAGTATAAAACGAACCCGAATCACTCACTAGAGCGTGAAACTGTGAGAGATCTTTGAGAGATTATGTAGAATCGCACCTTCAAGGCTCATAAGTGTCACTATTATAACAACAAGAAAAATGATAGAAGAGATAACAGAACCTTCAAAACTATATACAAAACTCAAGAGGGTCATCAAATAGAACGTAAGGAACACGTAAAAGACCTGGGAATAATTATGTCAGCTGAGCTTTTAAAGACCATAACAGGACAAAGATCACGACAGCCAGGATGATGATGGGGTGAGTATTGAGAACTTTCAAAACAAGAGATGCTAAGCCAATGATAATACTCTTCAAGTCCCTTGTTATCTCTAGGCTAGAATAGTCCTGCACTCTAACAGTCCCATTCAGGCGAAATTGCAGACCTGGAGAATGCACTGAGAACTTTCACTACTCGCGTAAATTCAGTCAAGCACCTAAATTACCGGGAACGTTTAAAGTTCCTTGTTCTGTACTCCTGGAAACGTAGGTGAGAAAGATACATTATAATCAACATCTGGAAAATTCTAAGATTAGTTCCAAATCTGCACACACAAATCATTTCTCACGAAAGTAAGTCTCGGCAGACTGTGGAAAATACCCCAATGAAAAGCTGGGGTGCCATGAGTACACTTAGGAAAAACTCAATAAGTGTAAAGGGACCAAGACTTTTCAATGTCCTCCTTTCATACATAAGCGGGGCATTACCAATAGACCTCTGGCTGTCATCAAGCAAGAACTAAACAAGTTTTCAAGTCGATCCCTGATCTAGCAGCAACAGCATGGTTCATCAGGCCATCCACCGGGAGGCCTGGTCTGAGACCAGACAGACGGCCTAGGGCGTTGACCCTCTGAACACTCTCCAGATAGATAAACAAGTAACTGAAACTTGTCCTCATTGAACATATTGTTTTCTGTGGCCCACTGGAAGACGGGTTATGTCATGCCATCTTGAAGGTTTGATGTGTCCTCGATGGATGCCAATCTTGTATTGCATTTATTTGCTAGGTGAACAGTGGCAGCAGGTGTAAGGTGACTAACACCATGGTACCTACTTACTGCTAGGGGAACAGGGACAGCAGGTGTAAGGAAACACGCCCAATGTTTCTACCCGACCGGGATCGAACCACGGACACTAAAGTGTGTGTGAGGAGAGAGAGCTGCCAACCAGGCTGTGATATGATCATGAAAGCATAAGAAAGAGCTAGGCGAGTGATGTGTCTTGAGAAGATTCTCACTGTGGCAGCCCCTGATTTTACTTTACTAATTCTTTGCTTCTGATTTGTTCGAAAATTAGCAATCCATCTGCTCACTTTCCCAGGTATTACAAGTATTTTATGTGCTATTTTGTGTTATTTATGTGTTATTACACCATGATCACTTTTGTGGAAGACTTTCTCAAAGGTGGAAGTTATTGCTGGAACAAGTGTAGAAGTCTCCAAGAGGAAACTGGGCACGTATTTTCACCAGGTGTCAGATTAACCAGGCTGTAACGGACATGTGGGGCAGCGGGCCACCAGCAGCAACAACCTGGTTGACCAGGCTAGCACCAGACGATCCTCTCCCATGACCGGGCTCCGGGAGTAGTAAGGCTTTCGGAACTCAACAGAGGTATAAAAGGGAAGACAGGAAGCAGGCATTAATGTACTGGAAGAGATGGGAGCAGACATACGTCATGGGTAAGAAATATGATGATGAGGGACAGAAGGGAAGGTACTGGTGATGGAGAAGGGACGGGGGGGAAGGAAGGGCTGGTACTAGTACTGGGGGGGAAGAGCAGGTACTGGTACTGGAAGAGAGACGAGGGGAAGGAAGGGCTGGTACTGGAAAACGAGACGGAGGAAAGGAAGAGCAGGTACTGGTACTGAGAGAGAGAGAGAGAGAGAGAGAGAGAGAGAGAGAGAGAGAGAGAGAGAGAGAGAGAGAGAGAGAGAGAGAGAGAGAGAGAGAGAGAGGGGGGGGGGGAGGCATGTCAGGTACCAGTGATGGGGGAAGGAAAAAGGGTGGGGTAACTGGTATTGGGGAAGACAGAAGCGTCACTGGGAACAGAGAAGCTCTCCCCATCTCCCCAACCCCCTCAACAATGTCGCCATTCAGGACGGGAAGAGTAATTACCAACCCCTTTTTACATCAGTCCCCTTGAAATTCATAACTGGCGGGAAAACAAAGCCTGTCCCTGCAGCTCCCTGACACGCAAGTCTCTCCCACTCTCTACTAAGGAGCGAGTACACGTCTTGTTGCACAGGACACGGGTCTTGTTGACACGGTGGAAGAACACGGGTCTTGGTGGCACGGTGGGGGCAGGACACGGATCTTGCTGGCAGGGTGGAGGTCGGACACCGGTGTTGTTGACACGGTGTAGGCAGGACACGGGTCTTGGTGGCACGGTGGAGGTCGGACACGGTGTTGCTGACACGGTAGAGGCAGGACACGGGTCTTGGTGGCACGGTGGAGGCAGGACACGGATGTTGTTGACACGGTAGAGGCAGGACATGGGTCTTAGTGGCACGGTGGAGGCAGGACACGGGTGTTGTTGACAGGGTAGAGGCAGGACACGGGTCTTGGTGGCACGGTGGAGGCAGGACACGGGTCTTGGTGGCATAGTGGAGGCAGGACACGGGTGTTGTTGACAGGGTAGAGGCAGGACACGGGTCTTAGTGGCACGGTGGAGGCAGGACACGGGTGTTGTTGACAGGGTAGAGGCAGGACACGGGTCTTGGTGGCACGGTGGAGGCAGGACACGGGTGTTGTTGACAGGGTAGAGGCAGGACATGGGTCTTGGTGGCATGGTGGAGGCAGGATACGGGTGTTGTTGACACGGTAGAGGCAGGACACGGGTCTTGGTGGCATGGTGGAGGCAGGGCACGGGTCTTGGTGGCACGATGGAGGCAGGACATGGGTCTTGGTGGTACGATGGAAGCAGGACACGGCTCTAGGTGCCACGGCATAAGCAGGACACGGGTCTCGGTTGCTCAGAAGCAGAAATTCCATACATGGAGAAGTACAGAGAAATTTCAGTGTCCGTTTATATTAAAATAAAAATTATCGGGAACGCCTGAAGTTCCCACTGTACTCCTTGAAATGTAGGGAAAAAATACATCATAATCTACACCTAGGAGACACTGGAGGGATTACTGTACTCCTTGAAATGTAGGGGAAAAGATACATCATAATCTACACCTAGGAGACACTGGAGGGATTACTGTACTCCTTGGAATGTAGGGGAAAAGATACATCATAATCTTCACCTAGGAGACACTGGAGGGATTACTGTACTCCTTGGAATGTAGGGGAAAAGATACATCATAATCTACACCTAGGAGACACTGGAGGGATTACTGTACTCCTTGGAATGTAGGGGAAAAGATACATCATAATCTTCACCTAGGAGACACAGGAGGGATTAATTCTAAATCTGCACAATTATTCTCTACGAGAAAGAGAATCGGCAAACAGTGCAAAGTACCTCCTACGAAAAGTATGGGTTCAGTGAGTACCCACACACATGTAACCCAATTTTTTTTTTTTTTTTTTTTACATTTTGCTGCCGTTGTCCTGCATATGGATACACATTAGGCCTAGGAACTAGGCCTCTAAAACGGTTAACAGGAGTACATCTGGATTTATATCTTAAAAAGTAAAATACTAAGATTTTTTGCATCCTCCCTTTACACACAAATCCTTAGCTGCATGCGACAGACTGCGTGTTGCTAGACACAATAGCCTGACTGTTCAGCCTATCAACCAGGACGCCTGGTCTGGAATCGAACCTTGGAGGTGATGATTCCTGGAAAACAGGTAGCACAGGTGAATTATTGATGGGAGGTGCAATCCTTGGCTTTTGTGTGGAGTGTATATTTATAAACTCCAGAGTTCTTACCGTAAACTACATAATATTCTTAGAAGGCAAAGAAAGTACTCTTTGGCCCTCAAAGTGATAATGCAAGTGGCCTACGTTATTCTTTTTTTGCAAAAACAGAAAATATCTTCTCCAAAGCTTGCAAAAATAAATATAAACTAGTGTACAGAACATTCAGTAGGAGGTATTTTCTGCAAGGTTTTCCAAAAAATATGAAATTCCCGACGTGATGAATGAATCTGGAAACAAAGGCCTCAAATCAGTAAGAATCAACGTCAAGCGCAAAAAGGAAGGAGAAAAATCAGCAAAAACTAGGAGGTGATAAGGCCCCGGGGCAATATATTGTGGTGCTTTTAGAAGCGGAATCTATAATGTGGGTTTACTTCTTGCATAGCGAGGCGCATCAGCCCCCTGAGTGATCTTGGTGCCGTGATGCTCACTCCTAAAACTCCACCAGCCAAATACTCCCTCAACACCACCAAAAGCCACCGCCACTGAGCGCTCTCATCAAAATGCAATCCACCCATTTCTTCTTTCTTGTATTTTTTCCTCTGTTGGGCTCCACATCTGACGTGATGCTCCTTCCGCACTTGACATGCCTACATATCTGCCCTCATCTACTCTTTATACACAACTAGTTTTCTATGTTTTCAACTCGTACAAGTGGTATGATGCACTTGAGAGCTGAGTGTTAGGCTCCAGAGCACGAGTGTGTATCTAGGAGCGCTGGACACACCATCGCTGTGTTAAGTGTAGGTTCCCTGCGGGAGGACGGGGAGTGTAGCAACACATATATACCTCTAACACAGTCGCAGCCTTCCCTTGTCAACCTTCGTGGTTTATGGAGTCTTCTTATTCATTTTTCAGGTTTTTTTCTCAGCTGGGTGGGCTGCGTGTAGTCTCCAACTCGTCCTCCCAGTGGAATCTTCTTCCCCCCACCGTAGTCTCATTACCATTAAAATGGCTGGTGTAGCGTCTGCCCGGGCGGGACACATTTTTCATGGCGGGTGATCGTGGCTGCAAGGTCGTGAATAGCGCACCACCGCTGAGCACCGTCCATGCTGCTTACGCCACCTTTCCAGCTCACGATATGACACCCCAGAAAGGATTAGAAAATATTCGGAATCAATTTGAGTAAAAGCTGCCCTCACATATCAGGACGGGGCTGAAGGTGATCATATCTCACTGGCAACAATTTGCATATCATCCTGGGTGACTTTACACTCGGCATAAATACCAGCGGGCATCATGACAAGAAAATGTTGTAGAATAAAACCCTTAACGCTCACAATCTTGGCGAGGGAACGTGCGTTTAAAAATATACCATCCTACAGCCATTGGGAGGGAGCAGGCCGGGTGCATCCCACCCTCACGAATAACCCCCATTAAGACCCTCACTGCGCCCTGCCAAAAAGCTCATTTTGCCCCACTCGTCTGGGTGAGCCATGCGACCAGCGGCGGCCTTGGGAGAGAGCAGGCATGTATTTGATCCACGGTGAGCATTGGGGAAGGCACAAATAAACACCTAGAACTGAGCAACCTAATATTTACAAGGGCTCAACCGCGGCTGTAAGGAAAGATAAGGGGGCCCAGAGGAGTACCTTAGTAAGGGTTCACTAAGTAACGGGGCTCTGTACAGGTATCTTACTTCACATGATCATCACACACACTGCCACTACAGCCAGACACTGCCACTACAGGTATATTACCTGTCACTACAGGTATATTACTTCATATGATCATCACAGTTAGACACTGCCACCATACCGTCTCCCAGACATCAAACACTGCCTGGTCTGGGACCGGGCCGCGGGGGCAGGGACCCCCAGGACACATCTTTCAGGTATCCATCCTTCCCACACATATCCTCTCAGTCTTGGGCTAGTTGCTTTGTTACTTTTTAATTAAAAACTGCATATTACCTGTTCACCCCCCGGTCAAAATATATTAAAATACAAATTAAACTTTTGAGTTTATATACAAGATACACACTTCTCGGTGTATATATCATGTCAACTCAGGTTGATGAGTAGGCAGAGGCATACACCATATACAGCTTAAAAAGTAGGTATGTCTGAACTCTGCAAATGTTAGGCCCAAAACTGACCGGGCCGCGGGGGCGTTGACCCCCGGAACTCTCTCCAGGTAAACTCCAGGTAATATTGGCCCAATGTTGAACTCGCACTTGGTAATAATCTTTATTTCTACAATTACACGATACAACTTATACAAACCATAACTGACATCAACGACATACTATATAAAAAGCCACTTGTTATGCAGAGAATTTATGGCAACTTAGATTAATTTTCTCCCCTGGATGAGACTCACATCAGTCCACTAACACCCAGGTACTTATTTTACTACTAGGTGAACATGGACAGCAGGTGTCTTAAGGAAACACGTCCTTATGTTTCCACCTGTACCAGGGATCGAACCACGGCCCTCAATATTCGAGCTGAGTGCGCTACCAGAGCTACGAGATACCGTAGCAAGCAGACTAGTCCCAGAACTACGAGGAATCCACCATGATGAGAGGCTTAAGAAAATGAACTATTAATATATTTTGATATGATTTATGTGTATTTTTTATGGTGTGTACACACTCCTCAGAGGTAAGCCAGAAGTCGCTATATTTCGGGGACCAGAAAGGTGGTACAGTACTTTGTTTGTCCTCTGACGCTCGTCTTGGCAATATGATGACCCATTTAGTGCTGTTTTTGGCCACGTGATCTACGCCTTCCCCCAAGATTTCTTCTCACATATATTGTAAACAATCGTAGACAGGCCACAAGACAAGCCACGGGGAGTGCATCATCAGGAGCTATGTAATGCTGCAAGAGTAGCAACATTGCGTAGCTCCTGATGACGCACTGAGAAGTGTGAAGTACTCGAGTTGAAGATTTTCAACCCCTGTGGCTTGTCTTGCATATATATTATATATACAGTTTTTTTGGCTTGGCTCCGTAATGTGAGGAAATGCATAAAGAATCACTAGAGGAGACAGTTTCCCTACCTGTTGTACCCTTGATGAAAATTTCCAGGACAATTTCTCAACGTTCCTTATAACTTCATAAATATAATTTATTTAAAATTAGATTTGGCTAGGATACAGACTATAAAAATTGTACATTAAAACACAACTAAGTAAACAAAACGAGCGGTCGTGACACGTCTGGCAACATATAGGCTTGTCGTGGGATTCTTGGAGAAGAGTGAGGTAGCAATGACACAAATAAAAGAGGCTGTAATGATAGCATATTGATGCACAAAGACGGAGCCCAGCGTTGATACGCCCACTATTCGCCAGGTCTGGTCTCTGACTGAGGTTTGCAGCCTAGCGTCCGGGGTTCAAAGGGAAGTCACGTAAATACAATTTCAACAACAAGAACATCAACTGGGACCAGGTAAACCATGTCCTAAACGAAACATGTTGGGAAGATGTCTTAAATGACATGGACCCAAACCAGTGCCTTGAAAGGACCAACTTCCTGGTAGCCGAAGCATGTTCTAGGCATATTCCCCTAAGAAAGAAGAAGAGCAGGAGTAAACTGGAGAGAAAAAGACGCTCCCTCTACAGAAGACGACGAAGAGTCACTGAGCTCCTCAGGAGTGCTAGAATATCTGATACACGAAAGGAGGCGCTGACCAGGGAAGTGGAAACTATCGAACTTAAGCTAAGTGACTCTTACAGGAACCAGGAGAGGCAGGAGGAGCTTAAAGCTATTAGTGAAATTGAAAGAAATTCAAAATATTTCTTTTCATATGCCAAAAACAAGGCAAATACCACATCTAGTATCGGGCCCTTACTCAGACAGGATGGGACTTACACAGATGACAACAAGGAAATGAGTGAAATATTGAAATCCCAGTACGACTCTGTGTTTAGTGAACCACTAATCGGTCTGAGGATCGACGACCCAAATGATTTCTTCATGAATGAGCCTCAAAACTCCATAAATGTATGCCAGATTTCCGACATTACCCTAACTCCGATAGATTTCGAAAAAGCCATTGACAACATGCCTATGCACTCAGCCCCGGGCCCAGACTCGTGGAACTCTGTTTTCATTAAGAACTGCAAGAAACCCCTCTCGCGTGCCCTAAGTACACTATGGAGGAGGAGCTTGGACATGGGTGAGATTCCACAGTCACTTAAAACAACGGATATAGCCCCGCTCCATAAAGGTGGCAGCAAAGCATTAGCTAAGAACTATAGACCAATAGCTCTGACGTCCCACATCATAAAAATCTTTGAAAGAGTGCTAAGAAGCAGGATTGCAAATCACCTGGATTCCCAAAATCTGCACAATCCAGGGCAACATGGGTTCAGGGCAGGTCGCTCCTGCCTCTCACAACTACTGGATCACTATGACATGGCCTTGGATGCACTGGAAGAAAATCAGAATGCAGATGTAATATACACAGACTTTGCAAAAGCATTTGACAAATGCGATCATGGTGTAATAGCCCATAAAATACGTGCTAAAGGAATAACTGGGAAAGTGGGGAGATGGATCTTCAACTTCCTAACAAATCGAACACAAAGAGTAGTGGTCAACAGAGTTAAATCGGAGGCTGCCATAGTGAAGAGCTCTGTTCCACAAGGCACAGTACTCGCCCCCATCTTATTCCTTATCCTCATTTCAGACATAAACAGAGATATACACCACAGCACCGTATCATCCTTTGCGGATGATACTAGGATCTGCATGAGGCTGTCATCTGCTGAGGACGCAGTTAACCTCCAAGAAGATATAAACAAAGTTTTCCAGTGGGCGACGGTAAACAATATGATGTTCAATGAGGACAAATTCCAACTACTCCGTTATGGAAAACTGGAGGAGATAATAACTAGAACAGAGTATACTACTGACTCCGGCCATACAATAGAGCGGAAAAATAATGTAAGGGACCTGGGAGTAGTAATGTCTGAGGATCTCACTTTCAAGGATCACAACAGTGCCACGATCGCACGTGCAAAGAAAATGATAGGATGGATAATGAGAACTTTCAAAACGAGAGATGCCAAGCCCATGATGATCCTTTTCAAATCACTTGTTCTCTCTAGGCTGGAATACTGCTGTACATTAACATCTCCATACAAAGCAGGTGAAATCGCAGATCTAGAGAGTGTACAGAGATCCTTTACTGCACGTATAAGTTCTGTCAAGCACCTTAACTACTGGGAACGCTTGAAAGCACTTGACTTGTACTCGTTGGAACGCAGGAGGGAGAGATATATCATAATCTACACTTGGAAAATCTTGGAAGGAATGGTCCCAAATCTGCACACAGAAATCACTCCCTACGAAAGTAAAAGACTGGGCAGGCGATGCAAAATGCCGCCAATAAAAAGTAGGGGCGCCATTGGTACACTAAGAGAAAACACCATAAGTGTCTGGGGCCCAAAACTGTTCAACAGCCTCCCATCAAGCATTAGGGGAATTGCCAATAAACCCCTGGCTGCCTTCAAGAGAGAGCTGGACAGATACCTAAAGTCAGTGCCGGATCAGCCGGGCTGTGGCTCGTACGTCGGACTGCGTGCGGCCAGCAGTAACAGCCTAGTTGATCAGGCCCTGATCCATCGGGAGGCCTGGTCGTGGACCGGGCCGCGGGGGCGTTGATCCCCGGAATAACCTCCAGGTAACCTCCAGGTAACCAGGTAACACTGCGTCATGTACAGAGGGATGCTGCAGACAAGTACTACTGTCACATAGTATATATACTACACAGGTATTGCACCACTGACAAGCTGAGCAACTCCAGGATACGTTTAAATTTGCACAAGCATCACTGATGCCAGGCTGGGCTGCCTAAAGAGAGTAGAAAAATAATTTTGTCTTAGGAAAGATGTTATTATTAGACACAAGTGGTGATAATTATTGTTAAATTTAGAGAAGCACTATACCCGCAGGGTCACACAGTACCTGGGAAACGGAAGGCAATCAGGTTCTATCTAAAGAAATGTGTGAATAGTTTCAATTCTATGGATCAAAAGCCCCTCACCAGCCTGATGAAAGTTCAAGATTAAAGCATTCCCAACCAACCCTAACTAAGATCAAACTTGATTGCCTTCCATTCTGCAGGTGCTGTATGGTCCCTATGGGTTAAGAGCTTCCCCATGAATAAAATAAGTCACTGACTACTAGGTCGTGTTGAGTCTTACTCACCACACACACACAGGAACACTTCTTCCTACCACTGACTACTAGGTCGTGTTGTCTTACTCACCACACACACACAGGAACACTTCTTCCTACCAATGTTGCTCAACTCACCTGCAACGAGAAAATCTTTTGCTTCATCACAACACATGAAGACAATACAAATGATAAAAAATACTGATAAATTAGACACATGTGCAACTATTGGGTATCTTTATTGAGGAAACGTTTCGCCAGATTCGCAAGATTCTCCTTTGTATGGACTGATGAAGCCACTGTGTGGCGAAACGTTTCCTCAATAAAGATACCCAAGAGTTGCACATGTGTCTAATTTATCAACATGTCAGTTCTCTGAACCATTCATCTACAAACCTGTCAGACACTGCAACTTCTTGAGATCTTAATACTTGGGAATTCTTCGCTTGCCTAATTCTTGGGCACGACCTACTTCAACATTGAACAAATGTTACACGACCTATGACTGCTGCACCTCTCCTGCCAACGGTTTATAAGCTCCTTCTCAGCACGTATGCCGTATTCTATTCAAGATTGATGGACTGACCACATCGACTCAAGGCTGAGGGACTGATTACCTCATTCTCCTCCTGTTCTTCAAGATTCTCCTTTGTATGGACTGATAAAGCCACTGTGTGGCGAAACGTTTCCTCAATAAAGATACCCAAGAGTTGCACATGTGTCTAATTTATCAACATGTCGGTTCTCTGAACCATTCATCTACAAATAAAAAATACTGTAGATGAAATAACACATCCATATATAATACACAACCTGCACATAGGGGAGAGAAGCTTACGACGATGTTTCGGTCCGACTTGGATCATTTAGTCACACTAACACAGAGTGATGTAGCCAGTACATACAGGCGAGAGGGACAGGGACGGAACAAAGAAAAAGTAGTCGTAATGCTGATAGCTGAGGTAGTAGTAGTATAAGTAATAGTGGTAGTAGAAAGTAGAGAGAGTAGTTTAATGGCTTGTAATAAAGTTGGTAGAATTACCGACAATATGTAAAGTAAAAGGACACAAGTGCAACTAATGTGACATTTATTGTGGCAACGTTTCGCTCTCCAGGAGCTTTATCAAGCCATTACAAACAATACATGGACACAGAGGGTATATAAAGGCTCAGAGTGAGGTGCAATACTAGTGAGGTACCATTTCGATGTTCACTAGTGGTAATAGTAGTAGTAGTAGTAGTAGTAGTGACAAAAGTAATACAATATAATAGAGCAATTAATTCGTTGTTAGGTAAGACACATATGCAACAGTTAGGTATCTTTATTTCGAAACGTTTCGCCTACACAGTAGGCTTCTTCAGTCGAGTACAGAAAAGTTGATAGAAGCAGAAGAGACTTGAAGACGATGTAATCAGTCCATCACCCTTAAAGTTTTGAGGTGGTCAGTCCCTCAGTCTGGAGAAGAAGTTTCAAACTTTGGAACAATGCTCTTCTCCAGACTGAGGGACTGACCACCTCAAAACTTTAAGGGTGATGGACTGATTACATCGTCTTCAAGTCTCTTCTGCTTCTATCAACTTTTCTGTACTCGACTGAAGAAGCCTACTGTGTAGGCGAAACGTTTCGAAATAAAGATACCTAACTGTTGCATGTGTCTTACCTAACAACCTGTCGGTATTTTATACCATTTTAATGTTCAATTAATTCGTACAAGAGTAAAAGGATATAAAAGCTATTACTTGGGTAACATAAAAATAGGTTGGACAAATATAGACTGGAAAGAGGCAGCTTGTTTCAGTGTTCACTCTGTAATGTGCTTTGTGTAGTATAACAGGAGAGACTATGTGATGGCAGGGTTTACTGTTTTCAGGAGGATTCTTGCTAAGACTTCGGAGATGGTGAAGCTGCCGTTGTTTTGTTTAATTGTATTCGAAACAGCGATCAGTGCTGATTCGAGGCACTTGCGTCTGCGGAAATTAGTTTCTTTGATCACTAATTGGGCGTCTCTGAATTTCATGAGATGATTGGTGGAATTTCGGTGTTGTACACAGGCGTTGTTCAAGTTATCGTTCCTACATGCGTAAATGTGTTCATTGAGGCGGGTGTCGAGGTTTCTTGCTGTTTCACCTACGTAAATCTTGTCACAGCCTCCACAGGGTATAGTGTAAACTCCTGCATTGACTGGTTCGTGGTGCTTGGATTGTGTCCTGAAAACAGTAAACCCTGCCATCACATAGTCTCTCCTGTTATACTACACAAAGCACATTACAGAGAGTGAACACTGAAACAAGCTGCCTCTTTCCAGTCTATATTTGTCCAACCTATTTTTATGTTACCCAAGTAATAGCTTTTATATCCTTTTACTCTTGTACGAATTAATTGCTCTATCATATTGTATTACTTTTGTCACTACTACTACTACTACTACTATTACCACTAGTGAACATCGAAATGTTACCTCACTAGTATTGCACCTCACTCTGAGCCTTTATATACCTATGTATTGTTTGTAATGGCTTGATAAAGCTCCTGGAGAGCGAAACGTTGCCACAATAAATGTCACATTAGTTGCACTTGTGTCCTTTTACTTTACATAGTTTAATGCAGTGGTTCCCAAACTGGGGGTAAATTACCCCTGGGGGTAATTTAACCATTTTTGGGGGGTAATGGAGGGGTGACAGAAAAAAAGTTATGAATTCTGAAAATCAAGAAAACAATGCGGTACCCGGTATGAGGATTATTGTTAACTTTGTCTTAGTATATAAAGTTGTAAAGTAAACCTATTATAAGTAAGTAATAAAGTTAAACCAAATAACAATAAACATCAAAAACTAATATACAGTATTAGAAAAGAAGAAATATATAGCTAAGTGTGTGGAAACCCAAAAGTATTTTGACAAGTATGCTTCAGGACAAAAGTCACTCAGTAGCCCAGATCGACCTGTCCAGTACGCGTCACTCACTTCCTGAGGCTGCCTCAATTTCACACTGTCAGTTTATCTGTGAGCATCAGCCGAGGTAGACATAAGCTGGTATGTATGTGTACTGCCCTGTGCAGTATATAGTTAGTATTTACCCACTGTTACTGTGAATTTGTAGCTATTATTAATTTTATATATAATGTATGTGTGGTTCTTACATTTTCAATGGTTTTGCTAGGATTAGCAGAGTATGCGAGGCTGTATACGTTCACGTTTAGCCATATATATCAATAATAACAACATTTTGTGAAAGGGGTAACATGCTTTATGTGGCATGTTAAATTGGGTAACAAGCTGAAAAAGTTTGGGAACCACTGGTTTAATGGACAAGAGAGAGAAGTGAACGGAGAAGGTAGGCAAAAGAAATGGTAGAAGAAATGGAATAGGTCTATGAACAAGAAAGAGGAGCACTGCAGGATAGCTATGTGGTTACCAACAATATACCTTTGATGAGTTTCGAGAGTTTATCTACTCTCTGAGCCCGGCCATGGGCCAGGCTCGTTTCTTTTTATTTACGAATGAAAGAACAACATACCTTCATTAGTTACTGTGTTTCTGTCCTGGGACCTTCCTTGCTCTCTCAATGATACAAGAGAATGAGAAAATCCAGTATATGTATGTACATGCCCTATTTCTGCAACACTGCAAGATCCTGATGTGTTGATAGCAACACGAAAGGCCTGGAGCTATCATTCAACACCCCCTGTGGTTATTTTGCATCTTAAATAGTATTATATTTTGTTATTGCATATTGCTTCCTTCAACTTTTCTGTACTCGACTGAAGAAGCCTACTGTGTAGGCGAAACGTTTCGAAATAAAGATACCTAACTGTTGTATATGTGTCTTACCTAACAACCTGTCGGTATTTTATACCATTTTAATGTTCAATCTGTCAGACACTGCAACACAAGGGTATCTTGGTACAGACCTACAATCAACTTCGACAACCTCCACTAGTGAGAACGGCTGGATTTGAGAGGGACCTGACCTCCCAACATCTGAGTTCTTACCTCTTCTAGTGACCTACGTCTCACCTCCTGGCGCTATATAAGGCTCCATCCTGTCACTTCATCTCCATATTGTTTCATACTATGGAACAATGCTCTTCTCCAGACTGAGGGACTGACCACCTCAAAACTTTAAGGGTGATGGACTGATTACATCGTCTTCAAGTCTCTTCTGCTTCTATCAACTTTTCTGTACTCGACTGAAGAAGCCTACTGTGTAGGCGAAACGTTTCGAAATAAAGATACCTAACTGTTGCATATGTGTCTTACCTAACAACATATTACCACTTAAAAGAACCATTAACATTTTTAGGATAGAACTTAGCGTCCTCAAAACTGAACCTAACATCCTTAAAACAGAATATAACGTCCTTAAATTAGACCATAACGTCCTTAAAATAGCTAGGATATAACGTCCTTAAGACGGGACATAACGTCCTTAAAATAGGACATAACTCGCGGTCTGTCGTGACCGATAAATCTGAACCCAAACAATAAAACGCAAAACCCCTGGGCCTGGTCAAGATCTACTACCTTCCTGACCATCTCTACACCTGCCTGGTCATCTCTACACCTGCCTGACCATCTCTACACCTGCTCGACCATCTCTACACCTGCCTGAGTATCTCTACACCTGCCTGACCATCTCTACACCTGCTCGACCATCTCTACACCTGCCTGAGTATCTCTACACCTGCTAGACCATCTCTACACACACCTGGCCATATCTACACCTGCCTGACCATCTCTACACTTGCCTGACCATCTCTACACCAGCCTGAGTATCTCTACACCTGCCTGACCATCTCTACACCTGCTCGACCATCTCTACACCTGCCTGACCATCTCTACACCTGCCTGAGTATCTCTACACCTGCCAGACCATCTCTACACACACCTGGCCATATCTACACCTGCCTGACCATCTCTACACCAGCATGAGTATCTCTACACCTGCCAGACCATATCTACACATACTGACCATCTCTACGCCTGCCTGACCTCTACACCTGCCTGACCATCTCTACACCTGTATGACCATGTCTACACCTGCATGACGATCTCTACACCTGCTTGTTGTGCGAACGTTCTGAGAAATTTCCTTATCAGGCTACCAGGCTGTGGTACTTACGATGGACTGCGTGATTCTAGCACTAACAGCTTAATTAATCTACCTGTAGAAAAATCCGAGGGGGGGGGTCACTGGCCTGTGCCCTGGTATAAGACGAGGCTTCCTTGTTAACGACCCTCATCAATCAGGCTGTTAATGCTGGCCGCATGCAGTCCAACATTGACGCCACAGCCAAGCGGATCAAGAACTAAATTGAGAAGCTGATTTAGTTAGGTTAGGCAACATTCGTCAGGAAACAGGACAAATTTTTCCTGACGCGAGTTTTAGTCATACGATGACCCGCAGCTGGAGGTTTTGGTCATTTGACCGAGGCCTTCCACTGGCTTACCTGTCCATCCTTTTAAAAATTAGCGTTATAGATTCCTAATATAAGACAGCCAGGAGATGAAGAATAAAATGTGAAACATCTGGGTATCTTTATTGTAGACGTTTCGCCATCCATTGGCTTTATCGATACAAATTCAAGGACATAGCTAGTCGCGAAGCGTTAGTTGTTTATTTCCCTTCATGTGTGAAGGAAGGTTACTGGAAGTTCGTCAGTGTGAAGGAAGGCTGTTAAAAGTACCATGTGTTGATAAAACGGGAACTTAGCTACACGGGCGATGACTCAGAAGTCATCAACGGGTAGATAAAGGATGATCAATCACCCTACGTGGTTCGTCATGACTTTCATCATCAATTTTCTTTACGTTTTCCTCATTAACGATAACATACTTGAGGCTTAAGACCAGATTTCATCGCTGATTGCCTTGTCAGCCAGACTGTTGTAGCTGGCAGCCGGCAAGATCCAGTGAACGAGACACTTTTGAACAAAGTGCAACAGTTTTGACCAATAAAAGCTTGACTGTCCAAAAGCTTGACTTTGACCTGCGAGGCAGGTCCAAGTCACCTCCCGGCCCATGTCACTGACCCAACCTAGTCAGGTCCAGGTCATATCCACTTAAAGAAGGAGCATGGCATCAGACCCACTAGCACAAACTAGTCAGGTCCAAAAATAACAAAAAAGGCACAATACCGTGACTGGAACGATACACAAATAACCAGCACATAAAAGAGAGAAGCTTACGACGACGTTTCGGTCTGACTTGGACCATTTACAAAGTCACAGTGTGACTTTGTAAATGGTCCAAATCGGACCGAAACGTCGTCGTAAGCTCCTCTCTTTTATGTGCGGGTTATTTGTGTATAGTCAGGTCCAACTCACACCCACTCATGTATTTATCTAACCTATTTTTAAAACTACACAAGGTTTTAGCTTCTATGACGGTACTCGGGAGTTTGTTCCACTCATCCACTACTCTAATTACCAAACCAGTGCTTTTCTATATATCCTTCCTGAATCCGGTGTAGCGATGTATGACCCTAATAGGTTTAGCGCTTCCTTGTGATTATAATATGGAAACCGGTGTGATGAATAAAGATATGCAATGCCTGGGTATCGTTAACTTTATAATAAAAATACCCAGGTGTTGTACATCCGTCTTATTCATCAACCTGTCGGTACTGTATAACATCAAGTTGTCACGCAGCTCGACACACCGAGGTCCGGGTGGAAACGTAAGGATGTGTTTCCTTAAGACACCTGCTGTAAATGTTCACCTATCAGTAAAATAGGTACCTGGGTGTTAGTCGACCGGTGTGGGTCACATCCTGGGGACAAAATGACCTAATTCGCCCGAAATACTATGCATAATAAGGGGCTTTCTATATAATACGTCACTGGTGTCAACTAGGCCTGTATACCTTGTACCTGTAGAAATAAGGATTATTATTATTATTATTATTAATGCAATGATCCCTGTCCACGCATCCGCTATTCTACCGTCATCTTGCATCTTCCGTCACCCAGCCTGTCTGAAGATCACCCTAGAGTTCGTCTCGCTAGCATTCTACCTTTCTGGTTCCTTCGAATTACTTTCCACGTCCTTCTCACCCTTTCCTTCCCCAAATGTTGCAGGTATGTGTTATACTTTCAAACACAAACACACGACACAGTGCACCAATCCAGGTTTTACTGCACCATAACGAAGAGAAACAAGTGTGTAGCAGAGATAGACTCTACACAATATAGTGAACTCTTTGTCAAAGGATCACGAATGGGTTGGTACTTTTTAGGCAGATATTGCTGCCAATGTAATCAAATGGTGGAATGGGGTAAATGGTTCAGTGAACACACTAATTTAAAAATGGTAAAGCTGCCTACGCTATGGACCAAATGGCAGGGAGTAAATTGTACATGTTCGACCATTCATCCCAGTATATATATATATATATATATATATATATATATATATATATATATATATATATATATATATATATATATATATATATATATATATATATATATATATAGTTCTAGAGATCATAGCCCCCGTGACTCAGTCTCAGACCAGAACTCTTGAATTTGAGAGCAAATGTTACATAAATAAGAGCTGTACAGTAAAAGATAAGTTGATCCTAAAGGTAAACAGGGGCATGTAAAATTCACCTGTCATCTTGCATGTGACGGCAGACAGCAGCCTCCAAGGTGGATGCTGTCTGCCAATTTCGTTGATCAGGTCATCAACCAGGAGACAACAAGGTCTCGGACCGGAATACGGGGACGACAACCCCAGAAATCGACTACAGGCGAGATATGGGGACGACAACCCTGGAAATCGACTACAGGTGAGGTACGGGGACGACAGCCCCGGAAATCGACTACAGGTGAGATACGGGGACGACAACCCCGGAAATCGACTACAGGTGAGATACCAGAAGACTTTACCCTGGCTGGTGCCTTTGTCAAAATGTGAACTGCGAGCACAAACAAGCTTGCTGATCAAGGCCAGGAGCCCAATCGTCTGCAGGGTTCATTGATAGCATGACAAACTATTAATGGTAGTCCCACCTCTCCCAGCCTCCCTCCCACGTATCACCTAAGAAACATGGGAAGAGAGACAACGACAGGCGAAGGAATCAGGAGTGAAACAAACTACCAGATTCTCTCAATGAGTCTGGCTTGGGAAGCCACGAGACACCCAGTACTATCCTAGGACACTGGCTTGGGAAGCCACGATACACCCAGTACTATCCTAGGACACTGGCTTGGGAAGCCACGATACACCCAGTACTATCCTAGGACACTGGCAAGGGGAGCCAAACATTATCCTAAAATAGTTTGTGGCGGTTGTTTGTTTATTAAATCTGGTGGTAAATCGGCAAGTCAGTGGATGGAAAATAACCAACAATACCAGGCGAGCACTTGACAAGCCTGATCTATGGCCGGGCTCCGGGAGTAGAAAGAACTCGGAACTCATCAAAGGCCTATCAAAGTTAAAGGTGTTATACCCGTGACTACCTGGTCAGCCAGGCTAGTTGGTACTAGCTATCCGCCGCCCCACACTACCATCACAACCCTCTTATATATTTCTGATGAGTTCCTAGTCTTTCTACTCCAGGAGCCCGCCGTGGGCCAGGCTCGTCTGGTGCAAAAGACCTACCACCAGGAGACACTGCCTGGCGAGGAACAAAACCTGAACACCATCTTGGGTAGTCACACTGAAGGTTCAACGCTAGATGCTGCATCTGCCAATCAACACGCTAGGTGGGCCTGGCCACACATTAATCAGATGAAGGTGATACCGCCCGGGAACCTACAAAACACGACACAGACTCGGGGTAGAGGGAGCACAGCTGTTGTGGGTGCCATGCCAAGAAAGATGTGCCACAGTGCCAACTGGATGACGCAGTTATTTACACCATCTCCACCACTAACGCACTTCCCAACCTGCCAACCCACCGCTACACTTCATATCTACACTTCCCAACCTGTCAACTCACCGCTACACTTCTTATCTACACTTCCCAACCTGCCAATCCACCGCTACACTTCATATCTACACTTCCCAACCTGCCAACCCACCGCTACACTTCATATCTACACCTATGAACCTGCCAACCCACTTCTACATTACCTCCTAACCCACCACCACTGGACTTCATACGTACACATATCCTAGCAACCCACTTCTATTCACTCTCTAAGTAGTCTCCAGGCTACCTAGAGTGTGTTCAGAGAGTCAATGCCCTCGCGGCATGTCCCAGACAGGACCGCCTGATGAATGGCCTGATCATCCAGGCTGTTGGTGCTAGCAGCACTTAGTCCAACATTAGAACCACAGCCTGGCCTATCAGGCCCTGACTTGAGAAATTTATCCATTACCTTCTTGAAGACAGCTACGGGTCTGTTGGTAATCCCCAGTATGAAGGGAGGACACTGAAAATTCTTGGTCCCTTCACATTTACTGAGTTCTCCCCAGTGTACTCACTGCATTCCTGCTTTTCATCGAGGATATTTTGCACCGTCTGCCAAGCCTTTTACAAAATTTTATGGGGAAATAATTTGAGTGCATAGATTTGGGACCAATCCTAGAAATTTCCAGGTGTAGATTATAATGCATCTTTCTCGCCTGTGTTACAAGGAGTACGGATCGGGGAACTTCAAATGTTCCCGGTAATTTAGGTGTTTAACTGAATCTATGGGAGCAGTGAAGGTTCTCTGCACATTTTCCAGGTCTGCAATTTCGCCTGCTTTGAATAGAGCTGTTTATGTACCGCAATACTCCAGCCTAAAGAGAATAAGGGTATCACTGCTTTGGCATTCCTTGTTCTGTTCGTGATAGTGACACACTGTTGTGATCCTTGAAGGTGATATCATCTAACATGATCACTCTCAAGAGGGATTACCAACAAACTCCTGGCTGTCTTCAAGAGGGAACTCGACAGGTTCCTCAAGTCAGTTCCTGGTCAACCGGGTTGTGGTGCATACGTTGGGCTGCGGGCGGTGGATATTAACAGCCTGATCAATCAGGCTAGCAACCAGGAGGCCTAGTCTGGGACCGGCCGCGGGGCCGTCACCTCCGGAAGCGACTATAGGTAACTGCTTGATAAACCTCCTGGAGAGCGAAACGTTGCCACAATAAATCGTAACATTAGTTGCATTTGTGTTCTTTTACTTAACATATTGTCGGTAATTCTACCAATATTAATACAATCTGTCGGGCACCGCAACATAACGGACTTGTCATGCAGACGTTATTTGGACACCCTTCTTCGTGCCCCATAAATAACTTATAGGTATAGATCATTAACATTAGTCTTACGCTCTACTGAGAGATTCGAGTTTGTTTTATACGCCTTTCCTGACTATTGATTCGAATTTTTTTTATACGCATTTCCTTACTATTGATTCGAGTTTTTTTTATACGCCTTTCCTGACTATTGATTCGAGTTTTTTTTATACGTCTTTCCTGATTATTTCCTCAATCTTTCCATAACGGAGATAAAACTTAAGCTCACTGGATATCATATTGTCAATGGTCCGCTGGTAGACATTATTTACATCAGCGTGGAGGTTTACTGTCTTACATTAAATTCTCATACAGATTCTGGTATCGTCTGCACTTCTCAGCGTGCCAAGTCTGTGCTTACTGTATAATGTAAAGGATGGGAGAGCGTGGAGCGGTCTGAGTGACGGGTAGAATGAGGAAGGAGTAGAGGGAGATGAAGGAGGCGTGGAGAATTTTTATCAATATTGAATATATCAGCTGCGTGCTGCTATAGAGAAGAGGGAGATGCGAAGAGACTGGGGGTTCGTGAGTAGGAGAGGAAGGAGGGTGCTTGGAGGGGCGTGAGTGGTGTCATTGTGGGCGGTGGTGGGCGGAAGCTGGGCGGCACGGCTCACAATGACTATCTGTACGCCCACCCGGACTCGTGTTTGCTGAAGCAATATCCCTGTAATTGGCCTAACTTGATTTATGATGACCCAGCTATTCTGAGAGCTTGTCTGGTACTTGCATGAGGATGGTTTTCAAGCACCTGACTCAAGACAAGTGCCCTCTTAACCCCACTTTCAATGTGTTTGCAATGTTGATCCACAATCTTGTGCATGTGAATCAGTTTGTTTTGTTATATCATGTTAGCACATACTTCCCTCCCTGCTATTACACCTTAATACCGAGATCAATATACTCTAGCGGGGTTCGGCGTCACTGATGTCTTCCAAGTCTCATTCACAAAATGGTTTGGTCATATTTACGCTGGCGATAAGGCAAGTTTGGGTATGAGTGGGAGGTTGTTGTGGCTATCGGGTGTTAGTAACACTATCATCACCACTATCTTGAACATGACGGAGCCTCGGAAATGCCAGTCAGTCCGTCACTCAGTCACGACTCGGTGGTAGTCTTGTGGCGTCCGGCCGACACACCACACCAACACTTAACAAGTATTGATCTCTCACAATGAGACAAAACGTAACACAGCGCCCTGGAACATTGCACTCTCCGTTTCTCCACACACTTGCCTACCAATATACTTTATCGAGTCATTTGACTATTTTACATCGAGCGAAACGTCACAAAGGTTGATCAGCACTTGTGTCTTTTCTTGAAGAACATAAAAAAAAGGGAGGAACACTGCAGCAGGCCTACTGGCCCATAAACCCAAACCCACTAACAACCCATTTTCAATGTTACCCAAAGAATAAACTCTGGCAACCCTATTAACCCATGTGCAAGTTCCACTCAAATCCAACCCCTGTCCCCAGTATGCCTCTGTTTCCTTCGCTGATTATAATAAGAAAACCCCAACGAGGAATAGACTTGAGAGACTTCAACAAACTTCAACTAACAAAAGACTCCAGACTTACCCTAAACATAAGAACACCAAGAAACACATAATGAAAACATTCAGAATACTCTGGAGATAAGGACAGTGTGAGACGGAAGGAGAGGGATTCAGGAGAGACAAATGGCAGCCAGAGACGCAGAGTAGTTGAGAGGTTGTTAAAAAATTTCTTTCTTCCTTGTTGCAAATGGTATAAAATACCGACAAGTTGAAGATTAAGACATGTGCAACAGTTGGGTATCTTTATTGATGAAACGTTTCGTCTACACAATAGGCTTCTTCAGTCAAATACAAAGGAAGCAATAGTAATGAAATAAAGATGATGTAATCAGTCAGTCAACCTTGGAGAAATTTTTTTTGAGGTGGTCAGTCCCTCACCCTGGAAAAAAGTTCAGTTCTATGGTCTGGAACCATATCGGTCTAGGTGTAGAACTCGTGATCCCAAACACCACAAGTAGGAGGTATCTAAGTAGCAGAAAACAGCCTCTGAAGTAACAGTAGCATCAAGGGCAGTTATAAGGATTAGTATGACTGTGCTGAGGTTGTCACAAACAAAGAGAGATAGTAGAGGGCAACGACTGACTAGCTCCCTTAAGGTTTACTATACAAATAGTAGGAGTCTAAGAAATAAGATAGATGAGCTAAGATTACTTGCAAGTGTAGGTACTATAGATACTATTGGTATAACAGAGACCTGGTTCAACCTGAAAGATAGAGAAATGCCTTCTGAATGCAACATACAGGGTTATAAACTATTCCACACTGATAGGGTCAACAAGAAGGGTGGTGGTGTGGCCATGTATGTCAAGAGAAAATTTAAATTGTTGTCTTAGACATAAGATTAGAAACATCGAACACAGAATCTGTTTGGCTACAGTTTCTCGAGGGACGTGACAAATTAATTGTGGGTGTGATATATAGGCCTCCAAACCTTGATAGGGAGTGCAATAAGCTGTTATGGGACGAAATTCATAAAGCATCTAGATATGAAAATGTTGTGATAATGGAAGATTTTAACTTTAGACAAATTGATTGGAACAATATGACAGGAAATCTTGAATCTACTCACTTTCTTGATACGGTTCAGGATTGCTTTTTAGAACAGGTTGTGACAGGTTGTTAGGTAAGACACATATGCAACAGTTAGACAACATTATTCCGAAACGTTTCGCCTACATGTGTCTTACCTAACAACCTGTCGGTATTGTATACCATTTTGATGTTCAGGTTGTGACAGAATCAACTAGAGGAAACAATCTGCTTGACTTGGTTCTTGCCAACAAAGATTCACTAATTAATAATCTTGAGGTTAATGATGAGCTTGGGGAAAGTGATCACAAATCACTTAGTTTCAATATATCATGGAATTACCCAGATAACTGCAATCAAATCTCTGTCCCAGATTTTCACTTGGCCGACTTCATGGGACTGAAAAATTACCTGGGTGGGATAAATTGGGATGTCCTGACTATGGGTTAGGTAGGTGATCCTGGTTGCCAATATGACGTTTTTCAGAGCATAGTTCTAGCTGCCCAGACAACTTTTGTTCCGAGCAGGGAAATTAGATCTAACAAAAATGATCCCAAATGGATGAACAATAGATTAAAACATCCCACTGATCAAAACAGAGGCATATATAGGCGTATCAAAAGAGGGGATGGGCAGTTAAGAAATCAATATATTCAATTAAAGAGAGAAATAAAGAAAGGAATAAGAAAAGCAAAACGGGATTATGAGGCTAACGTCGCAAGGGATTCAAAGACTAACCCAAAAGGGTTCTTTCAGGTATACAGCAGTAAGATTAGGGACAAGATTGGCCCACTTAAGAGTAACTCTGGTCAGATCACTGACAGTGATAAGGATATGTGTGAAATTCTCAATACCTACTTCCTCTCAGTTTTCACCCAGGAAAATACTAGCGATATTCCTGAAATAATAGATTATGTAGAACAGGACGATAATAAACTATGCATGATTGCGGTAACTAGTGACATGGTCTTCAGACAAATAGAGAAACTAAAACCTAACAAATCCCCAGGCCCTGAAGAACTGTTTGCAAGGGTGTTAAAGGAATGTAAAGAGGAACTTAGCATACCTTTGGCTAATCTTTTTAACATATCACTACAAACTGGCATAGTGCCTGATAAGTGGAAAATGGCAAATGTAATACCTATTTAATACCTATTTACAAGGCAGGCGACAGGTCCTTGGCTTCGAACTATAGACCAATAAACCTTACCTCCATAGTGGGAAAATTTATGGAATCAATAATTGCCGAAGCAATTTTTTTCACTAAGGTGTTTGAGGAGGTAGATCATGGTAATGAATATGATATTGTGTATATGGACTTCAGTAAGGCTTTCGATAGAGTGCCACATCAGAGGCTATTGAGGAAACTTAAGGCACACGGAATAGGAAGAGAATTTTTTTCCTGGGTAGAGGCATGGCTGATAAATAGGCAGCAGAGAGTTTGCATAAATGGGGAGAAATCAAAATGGGGGCACGTCACAAGCGGTGTTCCTCAGGGGTCAGTGTTGGGCCCATTGTTGTTCACAATTTACATAAACGACATAGATGAGGGAATAAATAGCGACATAAGCAAATATGCTGATGACACCAAAAAGGCCGTCCAATTCATTCTAATGAGGACACTAGAGCACTCCAGGATGATTTGAATAGACTGATGCAATGGTCGGAGAAGTGGCAGATGCAGTTTAATATTGACAAATGCAAAGTTCTAAATGTTGGACAGGTAAATAACCATGCCACATATAAACTAAATAATGTAGATCTCAATACTACTGATTGCAAAAAGGATTTAGGAGTTCTGGTTAGCAGTAATCTAAAACCAAGACAACAGTGCATTAGTGTTCACAAAAAAGCTAACAGAATTCTTGGCTTTATATCTAGAAGTATAAATAATAGAAGTCCTCAGGTTGTTCTTCAACTCTATATATCCTTGGTTAGGCCTCATTTAGACTATGCTGCTCAGTTCTGGTCACCGTATTACAGAATGGATATAAATGCTCTGGAAAACGTACAGAGGAGGATGATAAAGATGATCCCATGTATCAGAAATCTTCCCTATGAGGATAGACTGAGGGCCCTGAATCTGCACTCTCTCGAAAGGTGTAGAATTAGGGGGATATGCTCGAGGTGTATAAATGGAAAAGAGGAATAAATAAAGGGGATGTAAATAGTGTGCTGAAAATTTCCAGCCAAGAAAGGACTCGCAGCAATGGTTTCAAGTTGGAAAAATTCAGATTCAGGAAGGATATAGGAAAGCACTGGTTTGGTAATAGAGTTGTGGATGAGTGGAACAAACTCCCGAGTACAGTTATTGAGGCTAAAACGTTGTGTAGTTTTAAAAATAGGTTAGATAAACACATTAGTGGGTGTGGGTGGGTGAGTTAGACCCGACTAGCTTGTGCTGCTGGGTCTGGTGCCGTGCTCCTTCCTTGAGTAGAGGTGACCAGACCGGGTGGGTCATTGGGCTAATCCAGTGGGGTGGGGGGACATGGACCTGCTCCACATGGATCAGTAGACCTGTTGCAGTGTTCCTTCTTTCTTATGTTCTTATGTTGTCACAGAAGCAGTGGCTGAGGTCGTCACAGAAGCAGTGGCTGAGGTTGTCACAGAAGCAGCGGCTGAGGTTGTCACAGAAGCAGTAGCTGAGGTTATCACAAGAGCAGTGGCTAAGGTTGTCACATGAGCAGTGGCTGACTTTGTCACAGGAACAGTGACTGAGGTTGTCACAGGAGCAGTGGCTGAGGTTGTCACAGGAGCAGTGGCTGAGGTTGTCATAGGAGCAGTGGCTGAGGTTGTCACAGGAGCAGTAGCTGACTTTGTCACAGCAGTGGCTGAGGTCACAGGAGCAGTGGCTGACTTTGTCACAGGAGCAGTGGCTGAGGTTGTCACAGGAGCAGTGGCTGAGGTTGTCACAGGAGCAATGACTGAGGTTGTCACCAACTGAGGCTGAGACAATGAGAGTACTCGCGAGGTTGTGGCAGCCACAAAGTTCGCCCCAGAATCAGAGGGCGACTTTAAGACGAGAATAAACAAAAGAACTAGCGATATTCCGATAGTCAGCTGACGGAAACGTTGACTGTTACTTGTGGGTGGGCAAGTTAGGTGGTCAAGGATGGGGGAGGGGGAGCTGATGGTGGGGTAAAGTGTGTGAATGTTGGTGGTGGGTGAAGTGTGGACGATGTTGGAGGTGGGTGTTGGGTGAGAGCAATGGTAATGAGTATATTACCTGCTACAACACTGGAGCTGGGTACTGCAACAGCTACAACACTGGAGTTGGGTACTGCAACGGCCACAACATTGGAGCTGGGTACTGGAACAGCTACAACACTGGAGCTGGGTACTGCAACAGGTACAACACTGGAGCTGGGTACTGCAACAGCTACAACACTGGAGCTAGGTACTGCAACAGCTACAACACTGGAGCTAGGTAATGCAACAGCTACAACACTGGAGCTAGGTACTGCAACAGCTACAACACTGGATCTGGGTACTGCAACAGCTGCAATACTGGAGCTAGGTACTGCAACACCAACTGCGACAATGTAGCAAGGTACTGCAACACCAGCTACAGCAATTCAAACAATGGAACGCGGTATTACAACACTTGCAACAATGTAACTATGTTGCAACATTTTCAACAATGGAAATAGATGTTGCATCAGTATATGCACCAATGGAGATAGGTCGTCCATCTGCAACAATGGAGTTGTGAATTGCAACAAAAATGGAGACGGGCACTGCAACACTATGTAAATGTTGCAACTGCAAACTATGGAACTGGATGCTGCAGCAACACGTGCAACAACGGAACTAGATATTACAACAATAATGCTAGTAGCAATAATCAGCTGTGGATATAGCACCCTTTAAGAGGAAGGAGGGAGAGAGCTAGAGCGAGAACGAGAGAGAGAGAGAGAGAGAGAGAGTGGGCAGTAACAGTCTGCATGACATACTAGGCGTTGTCATCTGCCATCCCAGTTGAAGTGCATGATACACGCTGGCCATTCATCACAAAACAAAATCTGAGCATCAAGTGAATGCGCTATTATAACAGAGTGAACCACATGTCTACATATACACACCCAGTGATACTTCTCACTATACTATCCCCTTCCACATCTCTATCTCAGTCCCCCTGTCCCTATCCATTGGCCCTTTCTCCCTCACTATCTGCCCCTGACCTCCTTTCTTTCTCTTTCCCTCGTCTTTTACATATATCTAAATGCTTCTTTGTGAAACAAGATACTCTACAGACAACAGTTGTTTGAATACGGTTCCTGGGATCATCGCCTCCGAGGCTCGCTCTCAGATCAGGGTTCATACATTATAAAGGAAGGATAAATGAAAGGAATGCTACAAAAAGCATAAACTACTAAGAAACAAACAAAAGAGTAAAGATAATTGCAAGAGAGTAAAGATAATTACAAGATAGTAAAGATAATTGCATACCTACTGTAAGTAGTTGTTGTTGTAAAACTTACCAGTCACCTATGTTAATGGGACAGAAATCACCAGTAATCCTAAATGGTTATAACTATGACCAAATTTTTTTTAAGGGGGTGGACCAGTAAGCCAGCGGAAGGTCTCGGTCAGATGGACCAAAAAACTACAGTGGTGGGTCATCATATACCTAAAACCCGCGTCAGGAAACACTTGCCCTGTTTCCTGACGAACCTTACCTAACCAGTAATCCAGTGTGCGATTCACAATCATGTTGAATCCAGGTAGCAGGTAGACGAGAGGGCAGATCTACCTGTGGATTACTTGTCAGTCTTTGATCGTTACCTCCCTGGATACTGTCTGCCGGCCACTGCTGATTTCAGCTTCACAAATGTTTTGCTACAGCTGGGTATCTTTATTGTTGAAACGTTTCGCCTACACAGTAGACTTCTTCAGTCAAATATAAACGCAACAGGTGTAGTAGTGAAATGATGATGTAATCAGTTCGTTAACCCTGGAGATATAAAGTGGTCAGTCCCTCAGCCTTGTCCAGGCTGAGGGACTGACCACCTCAATTACTATTTCTTAAGGTTGATGGACGGACTACACCATCTTCACTCCACTACAACACCTGCTGCCTCTGTATCTGACTGAAGAAGCCTACTGTGTCGGCGATAAGTTCCAATAATAAAGAAACCCAGCTGTTGCACATGTGTCTTAATCATCAAATTGTCGTTATTGTTTACCATTTTCAACATATATTTTTTGTAACTTTCATTTCATTCCCAGGTGGGAAAAATGCTAGACCCAAAGGGGTTATGGAGAGCCTGGAGAATGGGAGGTAAAGGTAGGTAAGATTCGTCAGGAAACAGGACGAGCCTGACCCATGGCTGGGCTCCAAGAGTAGTAAGACTCTCAAAACTCATCAAAGGTATATCAAAGGCAAAGTACAAGTGTTTTCTGACGCGGGTCTTAGGTATACGATGACCCACAACTGTAGCTTTTTGGTCATTTGACCGAGGCCTTCCGCTGGCTTACCAGTCCACCTTTAATAATTTGCTTCAGGTTCCTTCCAAAGGAATTAAGGCCCTTGAAACGTATCAAGGCGCTTCCTATCAGGGCTTTTTAATAAAAAAATAACGTAAACACAGAATATACAATAATTATTTCCCATCAAGACCCTTTGATACTGAAGGACTCTTGATCCAAGGTA
The DNA here is from genome assembly GCF_038502225.1 of Cherax quadricarinatus. Classification (NCBI taxonomy): domain Eukaryota; kingdom Metazoa; phylum Arthropoda; class Malacostraca; order Decapoda; family Parastacidae; genus Cherax; species Cherax quadricarinatus. The sequence goes on along the minus strand of NC_091379.1, from coordinate 2,965,462 downwards.
TTAAATCTGCACTCCACTTTCTTGGATCAAACCCGATTGTCTCCCATTCCTAGACACTGAGGATAAGGCAGTGGTGGAAGGAAACTGAATACACAACTTCAATAATAAATACGACAAAGCCCAAGAGACTACAAGTGATGCCAATGAAAGTCGTCTAGGCGGGGCCAAGAGCAAAGTCTCGACCTCTGCAAACACAAATCGGTGAGTACTGGATGATACCTACGAGTTAGCGTTTCCCTGTGAGATTATTATTATCAGTGGTAGTAGTAGTAGCATTAATAATAATAATAATAATAATAATAATAATGGCCCATCAAGATGTCTGCTACAGGACACAGTACTGAGGCCTCCATATTCACAGGCACAAGACTAATTTGTCAGCATTACTACTACGTTGTCCTGCTGAAAACAACTACCCAAGGCACTTCAAATATATAAGGATAATAACACATTCCAAATGGGAACCGGGAAAAGGACAATATAGTATCGGCGTGAACCGAGCGCAATGTTTTGTGGACACAGTGTGTGCGTGTGTGTGTGTGTGTGTGTGTGTGTGTGTGTGTGTGTGTGTGTGTGTGTGTGTGTGTGTGTGTGTGTGTGTGTGTGTGTGTGTGTGTGTTCCAACAAAATCCTTAACACACGCTAGTCATCTCTTCTCCCGCTCTTCCACACTATAAATATCCCTCCTACACACTTGATACGACGAGAGGAGCTCTTTGCAACGCGGCTAGATTGCACAGCGAGATCCGCTGGGGTCGGGTTGCAGGCTTGATGGATGTGCTCGCTAACTATGTGGGGTGCTGGTGCTGGCCCGCTCCAGCAGCAGCTGCTGCTGCTGCTCCACCCGTGAAATACTCACTATTGTCAACACTAAAATCAAATTCATACTACACATCCACCAGGCTGACAGCTCACGGTTCCCTGCCCCCGCACTTCGTCCCTTCGCTCGCAATTAAATACCAGTGTGTGTATGAATGTATACTCGTGTGTATGTATATTATATAAAATTTCAGGAGATAAAAACACTCGTGCCGAAATGTTTCCTTTAATAAATATTCGGAAATATACACAGTTCAGTTGTCGTTTTTCATTTCAGCATGCTGAAGAAGGTCCCTCTGGCCGAAATCCAGTCAGGTCTCTCGTCAAGCTCCGGGAGGCCTGGTCAAAGAGTGGGCCTTGGGGGCGCTAACCCCCACAACACCCTCCAGGTAGATATTGTGGGATTTTTTAAATGCGATTGAAAAAGTACACTGATAATTGAGGCCCTTCCATGAACTATTCAGTTTTATATATACGTATTCAATCGTATTTACGAAAAAATGCCCTATATAGAGGAACTTGAAGAGACAGAGCTAACTATACAGACCACAGAGAACAAAAAGGCACAATACCGTGCTTGGAACAATACACAAATAACCTGCACATAGGAGAGAGAAGCTTACGACGACGTTTCGCTCCGTCTTGGACCATTTGTAAGTGGTCCAAGACTGCCCGAAACATCATTAGCCTCTCTCCATTCACAGGCTTGATCTTCACACGATGCGACTGCATTGTGAGTGGGGATCGAAGGGAGACTTCTTGAGTCAACTGTCTTGCCAGTAGCAGTGAACTCTCCTCTGTGCGGGTTATATATCTATATACAGACTATAGCTGTAACCTAACTTAAGAGTTGTTCCTTGGCAGGCTGGCCTGGCGGCTTCAAATCCTTTCCTGGCAACGACACGTCTGACAGCGCGGTAGATATGCTGTCAAATTATTATTATTATTATCGTCATCATCACCATCATTTGAGATTTACCTCTTCATACGTGGCATTATCTGACTGACGGATTCACAGAACACAACAGTTGTGGCGAAAGGGAAACTTGCTCGCAATAACTTCAAGACTGATAACATCACCAAAGAAACAGTGGTAGAAGCAACAAAAGCTGATGCAAATACAACACAAAATCAGTTAGGTTAGCCTAAGCTGCTGAATCCCCCCCACACACACAACCAGTAATACTTCGTTCAGATATGAACGTTTCCAGGGATTGCTCACTCCTTAGGGAAGGGCTCTTGATCCGAGAAATTAAACCTAACCTTCCCTTTCTTGGAATGAACCTGACTGCCTCCCATTACCCAAGACTCTCCAAGACCCCTACGGGTTTAGAGCTTTCCCCGTGAATGGCAATAATTAATGATTATAATGATAATAATTAATGTGACTGCTTAGCTACCGCGCTGCCAGACGTGTCGTTGCCAGTTCATTTTTATGAGGTTAAAAGTTCTTATTAGTTCGTGTAATGTATCGTACCTCTATCATTAGCTTTGATGAGTTCCGAGTCTTTCTACTCCCAGAGCCCGGCCATGGGCCAAGCTCGTCTGGTGCTAGCCTGGTCAATCAGGCTGTTGTTGCTGGTGGCCCGCCGTCGTAACCTAACTCAAAATAGGCAAATACTAGTACTTCTAAGTTCTCAGGGAACGTCCAGAAATTGACGTTGGTAAAGTTGAAGGATAAATTAAGGTTGTAAGAGGAGGCTAGCGAGAAGCATCACATAACAAGCGTTTGTTTTCCAACTATGCAATGACTATATCTCCTCCGATGCCAGACGTAGGTTTACGTAACTAGTGGTTAATTAATACGTAAATAAACCACGTAACGGGTGGGGTTTGAACTCACTCGCCATGGTTCAAACCCCACCCCGTTACCTGGTTTATTTTCTAAGTAAATGTGAGTTAATTTAGAAGCCAGGTTACATAACCTCTTTAGAACCATTTTTTTTTCATTTTGTTCTGTGTTTGAAGTTTAGATGGTGCAGAAACAGAGGAACCTGCTATATGAAGGTTGTGTTGCGAGGCGAGTAAGGAGGAGCAGCAGCAGAGCAGATGTCTTCCACACTGTTTTGACTGTCCACTGCCAGAGTAACGTCAGCAGCTCGGTGTTCTTACAAGCATGACTCTCACCCTTACATCACTACTACTAGCATCATCACAACCCCCACTGTCACTACAACCCCCACTACCATCATCACAACCCCCACTATCACTACAACCACCACTACCATCATCACAACCTCCACTATCACTACAACCACCACTACCATCATCACAACCCCCACTATCACTACAACCACCACTACCATCATCACAACCCCCACTATCACTACAACCACCACTACCATCATCACAACCCCCACTATCACTACAACCACCACTACCATCACAACCCCCACTATCACTACAACCACCACTACCATCATCACAACCCCCACTATCACTACAACCACCACTACCATCATCACAACCCCCACTACCATCACAACCTCCACTATCACTACAACCACCACTACCATCATCACAACCCCCACTCACTACAACTACCATCATCACAACCCCCACTATCACTACAACCACCACTACCATCATCACAACCTCCACTATCACTACAACCACCACTACCATCATCACAACCCCCACTATCACTACAACCACCACTACCATCATTACAACCCCCACTATCACTACAACCACCACTACCATCATCACAACCCCCACTATCACTACAACCACCACTACCATCATCACAACCTCCACTATCACTACAACCACCACTGCCATCATCACAACCCCATCACTACAACCACCACTACCATCATCACAACCCCCACTATCACCATCACTACAACCACCACTACCATCATCACCACAACCACTATCACCATCACTACAACCACCACTACCATCATCACAACCTCCACTATCACTACAACCACCACTGCCATCATCACAACCCCCACTATCACTACAACCACCACTACCATCATCACAACCCCCACTATCACTACAACCACCACCATCATCACAACCCCCACTATCACCATCACTACCATCATCACAACCACTATCCCCATCACTACAACCACCACTATCATCATCACAACTTCCACTATCACCATCACTACAACCACCATTACCATCATCACAACCTCCACTATCACCACAACCACTACTATCACCACAACCACTACTATCATCACCACTACTACCGACACCACCTAAACCCAATCCCTCCTTCCAAAGGTTACCGGAAGACCTTTCCGGCTCCAGACTAAGCCTCTCGGTTGCCTGTTTGTGTTAGCAGCATGCAGTGTAACGTAGGCACTACAGCCCAGCTGATCAGAATCTGAAGACAGGGGTGTGTTAGTAATTAATGCCTTCATGAATGGTGTCCAACACTGGACCCTCAGAGTTATCTTTTAATATAGGTATTTAGCACCCTCTGCCAACCCTCTTCCTCTCGTAGGAAGTAATTTCAGTGTGTACATTTGGGATCACTCCCTCCAGAATTTTCCAATAATTTGAGGTAATCAGTCCCTCAGCCAGGCTGAGGGACTGATTACCTCAAACTCTTGATCTTCAACCATTCTTCTCTGTACTAGACTGAGGAAGATATTAGTTGGCGAAACGTTTCCATAATAAAGATACCCAAGTGTTACACACGTGTCTAATTCATCAACGTGTCGGTTCTCTGAATCATTTATCTGATTTCCCGATGTATCTCAGCCACCACATTTCAAGATGCGTTTTTGTCTTTTCTTAATTTGCTTTTATGTGGATAAATATACATTATATATGTGGTGCCGAATAGGTAAAACTTGCTATTTTGGCTTAAATAGCAACGCTTTTCTTGCCAAATTAGGTAAGCGAAAAATTGTGTATGCAATAATTTCGCAAAAATCATTCTGAATCTAACGAAAAAATATATTTCATTGTGTTTGTTTATTATTAAATTATTTTAAACTTATCTAAAATATATTTAGCTGGATTAGGCTAAATTAAAATGCGCTTGTTATAATGTCAGGTAAGTTTTCTAAAGTTCTTCTGGTACAATATTATTAATTTTTACATTAACATAAATGAAAAAATATATTTTTAAACATATACGAGAAAATTTTAGGCCTTTTTTAAACAAGTTCTTGCTAATTGAGCAATTTTTACCTATTTGGCGGGGCATATATTTGTAACCTACCCTAACGAAACCAAAATTAAAATAAATAAAAACGGCATTTGTAAATATACAGAAACGTTGGGAAGTGCGAAAGGAAATTAAGGTAGTAGAACTAGGCTAAGTGTTGGCGCGGGGGTAAAGCCGCTCCAGCAGCCGCACTTGTTGTGGTTCCTCTTTTGCCGGGTATTGATAGCCTCCACTATTTGTTGCTGTCCGGGGTACTCGTGTTTTGTCTCGCTCTCACAGGGCGTCATGCTCTCACTGACACAGCTAGCTACTGGCAAGAGGAAAGGCGCTCTTCCTATACCTTGGATACCTGGAGGTTATTCCGGGGATCAACGCCCCCGCGGCCCGGTCCATGACCAGGCCTCCCGATGGATCAGGGCCTGATCAACTAGGCTGTTACTGCTGGCCGCACGCAGTCCAACGTACGAGCCACAGCCCGGCTGATCCGGCACTGACTTTAGGTATCTGTCCAGCTCTCTCTTGAAGGCAGCCAGGGGTTTATTGGCAATTCCCCTAATGCTTGATGGGAGGCTGTTGAACAGTTTTGGGCCCCGGACACTTATGGTGTTTTCTCTTAGTGTACCAATGGCGCCCCTACTTTTTATTGGGGGCATTTTGCATCGCCTGCCCAGTCTTTTACTTTCGTAGGGAGTGATTTCTGTGTGCAGATTTGGGACCATTCCTTCCAAGATTTTCCAAGTGTAGATTATGATATATCTCTCCCTCCTGCGTTCCAACGAGTACAAGTCAAGTGCTGCCAAGCGTTCCCAGTAGTTAAGGTGCTTGACAGAACTTATACGTGCAGTAAAGGATCTCTGTACACTCTCTAGATCTGCGATTTCACCTGATTTGAATGGATATGGAGATAAAAGGTATAAAATGCCGATACGAAGGAAAAATAAACACAAATTCAACCTACCCAACATTCTCCACTTATATATACTCATGCACTCTTTATCCAGGTACATCTGTTTGTGACTTGATAAAGCCCACTGTGTGGGCGAAACGTAGTCAATAAAGGATCGCATTATATTGCATTTGTGTTTATTTTTCCATACCTTTGATTAGCTCTGAGAGTCTTTCTACTCCAGGAGCCCAGCCATGGGCCAGGCTCGTCTGGTGCTTACCAGGTCAACCAGGTTGCTACTCGAGTGATGTTTTGTATCTAAATGGTTCCTGAGGTCATCTCATCCGCAGTCGACTCTCAGACCTGGCCAACTAAACTGGATATTAAATTAATAGTGAAAGTATAATGAATACTTGTCAATGGTCAATAATAACCCACATGGTGACAGAAACTCAGATTAACTGATCTGTACATTTCAATCTCATTCTAAAGTGGGTCGAAATATTTTTTTTTTATTAACACACTGGCCGATTCCCACCAAGGCAGGGTGGCCCGAAAAAGAAAAACTTTCACCATCATTCACTCCATCATTGTTTTGCCAGAAGGGTGCTTTACACTACAGTTTTTAAACTGCAACATTAACACCCCTCCTTTATATACAGATCAATTAATCTCCAGAACAGGAAATATTCCAGGCTTAAAGGCGTTAGAAAACTTCAAAGTACTAAAATGATAATATAAACAGACGTCTGTATAATTAACTTGTCATCTTACATCAAAGATCAGAAATTGTTTCCAGTAATTATTTAGTGTAATGAAGAATTAAAGTGTAATGAACACTTGTCTGTATATTTCGACCTCCCACCCCGCCCTCGCTGGGATCCTCTGTAACGTTAGTGAAAAGATATGGAACTTGCTTATTGGAGGACTAGTGCAGGCAAACTCCATACATGACCTGATCAAAGAGGTTTGGAACCACCTAGGCCATTAGATTAAATGTTTAGAGTCTGAGTTAGGAGTGGAACCGAGCCCGCAGCACAAAACTTGAGTAAAATAAGTTGGAGAGTGACAGCCTAGCCAAAATGTAATAGGCGTCAAGTTGTGAAGGGGAAACTGGATCACTACACCAGTCAGGCAGTGAAGACCATATAATAGACTTGAGGGCCGCTAGCAGCAACAACCTAGTTGACCAACACACATACATATCCACGATACATGACAGACCTAATTAAAGGAAAAACACGAAAAAGTCACATATCAAAAATAAAAGGTAGAGAATCGTTAACGTTTTGTAGAAAAGAAAGAAGTCTGACAGATGGTATTCATCACCAGTGAAGGTTCTGTCTCCGTCATCATGATGAGGATAGTGGTGTGAATACTAGCCGCGTGCTACTACAACAAGCGTGGTCATAAGCACTGCAGGATGTACACTACATAAACATGCAAATGAGAACACCACCATCTCACATCAACAACCTTGCACCATCGCACAATCTCCACTATCCTCACTACACTAGCACAAACTTCACCTACACCCCTCTTAACAACCTCCTTCATATATCTATTTTCTAATACACAGATTAATAGTTCCGGGGATCATCGCCTCCTCTCACTGTGAAAGGAAACATTACGTAAAATAAAAGAAATAAGAAACCCACAGTAAAAGAATGCAAATACATATACTGTATGGAAGAATTATGTAAAGTTATCTTAGGCTATATTATTACTAAGTGGGGGAAATATAGCATCGCTGAAGGTCACACAGCGCCTGGGTAATGGGACGTATATTCGATTTGACCATAGGAGTAGGTAGCTTTAATTTCTTGGATCAAGAGCTCTTCACCAAGATCGGGGCAGTTCTGTTGAAAGGATATGTTAGGTACAGTGATCCCAGATTATTCAACATCTTACCAGAAGATATCAGAAATACTGCTGGAACAAGTGTAGAAGTCTTCACGAGGAAACTGGACAAGTATCTTCACCAAATGCCAGATCAACCAGGCAGCAATAGCCTGGTTGACCAGGCAAACACTAAACGAGCCTAACCCATAGCCAGGCTCCGGGAGTAGATAACCCTCGGAACCTATCAAAGGTAGTATAGGTATCAAAAACACCTGGAAATACTTCTCTCCTTAATTCAAATATGAATGACCTTCCTTTGACACTGCATAACCCCCTATGGCGTTAGAGATCCCCTCACAAACATAATAATTAGATATAGCTAATGTGTTTGAAGTATATTTCTTGTGTTGCGACTTCGTCTGGGTTGAGTTGTACGTCAGAAAGAACAACAAGAGCGAAGGTATTCACGGCTAATATAAAACCTTGTCAATATTACCAGTTCGCTGGCAACATCACTCAGTGTTCTGTTATCTTAACACTCTGCTGCTATCAACATTTGCGTCTGTCCTAATTAATTTACTGTCATATTAAGGATATCACTATCAAAATATTAACAAAACAAATTAAAGTCCACGAGCAGCATTCCAAACCAGAGCAAGAGACAATAAACTTACTGTTTAGGTGATCAAACAGTAAACTGAATACCACCCAGACAACGGGATTACTATCTACGTAAACCACAAAACTAATGTTCTAATTTAGTGTCAACATCGCTTCTTATACCGTCTTAATTTATAGTGAAAAAAAAAAAAAAGATTTTCTTAGGAGGATGAGTTACGCTACAACATAGTTTGCGAAGCTAAGTATCTGAAAGACAGATCATTAAACTTGAAAACACGCGAAGACCGACCTGCTGCACCCAACGTTTTCTTTTTTTAAAGCAGTTTAATGCGAAAACAAACTTATTACTATCCCTCAGCTTATTATAAAACTTACCCTCATGATGTTCCCCATAACAGCAGATTAACACTCAGGTACCTATTTACTGTTAAGTGAACAGGGGAATCAGGTGTAAGAGACATACTCATGTCTCCGCCCACCCACCCAGGGTTAAACCAGCGTCCTCTGCTTGTCAGATGAAAGCTGTACTACTGAGCTATGAGCTGATGAGGATGTACCAAGTTATTGTTATTTATATTTCCTTATATGTAGGGCTGCAAGCCACTAACCGCAACAGCCTGGTTCAGCTGGGAAGTACCAGACGAGCCTGGCCCATGGCCGGGCTCCGGGAGTAGAAAAACACTGACGATGTTCAACTTAAATGCGAAGAACGTTAGGTAAGGTTTGTTAGGAAACAGGACAAGTTTATCCTGACGCGAGTCATAATCAAATGGCGACCCGCCGCTGGAACTTTTGGTCATCTGACCGAGGCCTTCCGCTGGCTTGTCCACCCTTTAAAAATTATGGTTTTCATTACTGAACGTGTCAGCTACTTTCTACCGGTCCTTTCCTCTAGCACACATCGAAGATGGTACCTGGGTACTGGCACAAGACTCCGACTCAAAGAATTGGGGCCACATGTCTTTTCTCAGATCAAATCTAATATCCTCCCTTTTTATCAATGTGAATTTAGTGCCTCCCCTTCCCTCATGGATATGATGATTCCCGCACAAGCAGTAGGAACACTATATGAACCATCACAAACAACAGGAACACTATATGATCCATCACAAACAACAGGAACACTATATGATCCATCACAAACAACAGGAACACTATATGAACCATCACAAACAACAGGAACACTATATGAACCATCACAAACAACAGGAACACTATATGATCCATCACAAACAACAGGAACACTATATGAACCATCACAAACAACAGGAACACTATATGAACCATCACAAACAACAGGAACACTATATGATCCATCACAAACAACAGGAACACTATATGAACCATCACAAACAACAGGAACACTATATGATCCATCATAAACAACAGGAACACTATATGATCCATCACAAACAACAGGAACACTATATGAACCATCACAAACAACAGGAACACTATATGATCCATCACAAACAACAGGAACACTATATGAACCATCACAAACAACAGGAACACTATGGCGAACCATCACAAACAACAGGAACACTATATGATCCATCACAAACAACAGGAACACTATATGAACCATAACAACAGGAACACTATATGAACCATCACAAACAACAGGAACACTATGGCGAACCATCACAAACAACAGGAACACTATATGAACCATCACAAACAGGAACACTATGGCGAACCATCACAAACAGGAACACTATATGAACCATCACAAACAACAGGAACACTATGGCGAACCATCACAAACAGGAACACTATATGAACCATCACAAACAACAGGAACACTATGGCGAACCATCACAAACAGGAACACTATATGAACCATCACAAACAGGAACACTATATGAACCATCACAAACAGGAACACTATATGAACCATCACAAACAACAGGAACACAATGGTGAACCATCACAAGCAGGAAGGAGGCAGCAGGAGATGGAATGAGAGGGGTGTAGGTATAATGGAAAGAACAGGGCTGAACAGAGAGGAGAACGACGATACGTAGAAGAATTTAGAATAAGATTAGAGGGAGGAAGACGAGAGCAATGACGATAACCATTATGAACATGGCAAAGAATGACCACCATGAAAGAGGATGAATGGAAACTAACCAACAAAACCAAAGAGAAAGACAGAATGCAAATACAGAAACTGGATAATATTTTAGGAAGGAATAGTTGGTGAATGTGTGGTGAGTGCATGTGAGATGGTGATGGTGGGTGTGGGAGGTTTGTGGTGGTGGGTGTGGGAGGTTTGTGGTGGGTGTGGGAGGTTTGTGGTGGTGGGTGTGGGAGGTTTGTGGTGGTGGGTGTGGGAGGTTTGTGGTGGTGGGTGTGGGAGGTTTGTTGTGGTGGGTGTGGGAGGTTTGTGGTGGTGGGTGTGTGAGGTTTGTGGTGGTGGGTGTGGGAGGTTTGTGGTGGTGGGTGTGTGAGGTTTGTTGTGGTGGGTGTGTGAGGTTTGTTGTGGTGGGTGTGTGAGGTTTGTGGTGGTGGGTGTGGGAGGTTTGTGGTGGTGGGTGTGGGAGGTTTGTTGTGGTGGGTGTGTGAGGTTTGTTGTGGTGGGTGTGTGAGGTTTGTTGTGGTGGGTGTGGGAGGTTTGTTGTGGTGGGTGTTTGAGGTATGTTGTGGTGGGTGTGGGAGGTGGTGGTGTTGTGGGGGCTGGGCATGGCAAGTATTGTGAAGGAGAGTGGTCATGCCCGTGGTGGCCCTCACCATCATTACTCACCACTTAATCCCTCCATTAATCACACAAGTTGAGGCCGTCCCACACACCCCTTCCGTCTGAACCAGGTCCTAGCTTCCGTCTGAGCCAGGTCCTAGCTTCCGTCTGAGCCAGGTCCTAGCTTCCGTCTGAGCCAGGTCCTAGCCTTCACTTCAATCACTACATTTATCCTCATTTGCACATGCTTGCAAAATGGCTCAACAAGCACCAATGTATCAGTATCGTGGAGTGGCAGGTACCACAAGCATCATTTTATCTGTGCCGTCAAATGATGGATGATATCAGCACCCAGCATACGTATAAAACAAAGAATATGGTACGTTTTAAATTACTTGTTGTCTCTCTCGACTTGCATATTGTCAATATTCACGGCATCCTTCAAGGCAGGAAAGACAACAAAGCTGGAAGTGTATAGATGTATTATACAACCTCCGGGTAGCCTGCATAGAATTATTAAAAATATCTTAAGTACTGGAATGCCTCAAAACACTTGGATTGTTCTCTGTGAAGCGGAGAAGGGATACCTGATAATGCATTCAAGACGATACTTGAGGAACTGTTCCCTAACATATTATTATAACAACTTACTGAGGCGAAAGATAATGGATAACGTATAGGCTAAGTGCAGTGAACAGCAGGGAAGGACAGTCCATGGATACAATTACAGAATACACTGTCAACATTCGTAGCAGAAGATGCTTCAGCTATCAGAAATATTGCTGGAACGAAGCTAAACTTTTTTTCCAGAAGCTAGACAGGTTTCTTCTACAATTGCCAAATTAGTCGGGTCGTGATGGCTGTCGCCTGCAGGCCGCTAGCACAAACAGTCTGGTTAGGCAGGCAGTCAATAGGAAAGCCTATCCTCAGGCCAGGTTGCGGGAGGCAGAAAAGCCCTTGAAACCGATCACAGGTATATTAAAAAGACTGAGGATATATATATCATTAATGGTTATAAATGATCATAATTTTTAAAGGGGTGGACCGGTAAGCCAGCGGAAGGCCTCGGTCATATGACCAAAAGCTCCAAAGGCGGGTCATCATCTGACTAAGACCCGCGTCAGGAAACATTTGTCCTGTTTCTTGACGAACCTTACCTAACCTAACCTATTAATGAGTTCCAAAAGTTTCTACTCCCCGAGCAGGGCCATGGGCTAGGCTCCGGTATATACCAACAAGCATTAGTACCATATACGAGTACAATGACTGAGGGCATACCAAGAGGCCTCAATACCGTCGAGTGGTGAGTATGATTCATACCATACACCAGCATCATGGCGGTAGGTACATACAATATCTTGCTTCATCTGGCATAAGTGGCCACCGCTCAATGTTACAAGGAATTCCCGGAAGATGAGCATAATGGCCTGCCCTAGAACTTGCCTTTTATTACCCCCCCCCCACTTCCCCCTTTCTCTTTTTCATTTTGAAATGTGCGACGAAATTATCTTCCTGCTAAAATTTCATACATCCGGTTAAAAGATTAAATTATATTGTGTAAATCACTGTAGCTCAATAGTAAATCATTCTGCTCAACCGAAGGTAATCAAATTCGATTCCCAGGCAAGATAATTTAGAAAGTTTAAAACAAGAGATGCTGAGTCAATGATGATACTCTTAAATTTTTTCTCCCCAGGTTGAATACTGGTGTATAATGTGCCCCTAGAAGGCAAGCGAGGCTTCTCAACTAGAAATCGTAGAGAGAACTTTCACTGCCCGTATACAACCAATAACCCTGAACTACTAAGAACGCTTTAATTATTATTATTATAATCAAAAAGAAGCGCTAAGCCACAAGGGCTATACAGCTAAGAACGCTTTAAGTCCCTTTAAGTGGAACAGGTGAGAGACATTATAATTTACACCTGGAAAATCCTGTAACGTATTCACAACCGAAAGGAAATTAATAGGCTGGATAATTAAAACATTTAAAATAATAGATGCCAAGCCAATACGCTTCGTCACTTTTTTGTCTAGGTTGAAATATTGTTGTACACTGACATGCCAATTTACGGCAATGTAGGTGAATTCACAAAACTAGAAAATGTACAGAGAACCTTCATTGCATGTATAAATTCAGTCGAGCACCTAAATTGCTGGGACAGCCTGAAGTCTCTTCACCTATACTCCTGGAAGGTAGGTAAATTCTGGAAAATTTGGTGGTAAATCTGCACACCGAAATTACTTCTTAAGGGAGAAAGAGGCTTGACCGACCGTGCAAAATGCCTCCAATGAAAAGTAGGGGTGCAATGAGTACACTGAAAGAGGGACTGATTACCTCATCTTTTGTATATGATTCTAGATTCTTTACATTATATCTTCAAGATTCTCCTTTGTATGGACTGATGAAGCCACTGTGTGGCGAAACGTTTCCTCAATAAAGATACCCAAGAGTTGCACATGTGTCTAATTTATCAACATGTCGGTTCTCTGAACCATTCATCTACAAACCTGTCAGACATTGCAACTTCTTGGGATCTTAATACTTGGGAATTCTTCGCTTGCCTAATTCTTGGGCACGACCTACTTCAACATTGAACAAATGTTACACGACCTATGACTGCTGCACCTCTCCTGCCAACGGTTTATAAGCTCCTTCTCAGCACATATGCAGTATTCTATTCAAGATTGATGGACTGACCACATCGACTCAAGGTTGAGGGACTGATTACCTCATTCTCCTCCTGTTCTTCAAGATTCTCCTTTGTATGGACTGATGAAGCCACTGTGTGGCGAAACGTTTCCTCAATAAAGATACCCAAGAGTTGGACATGTGTCTAATTTATCAACATTATATCCTTGTATTAATAAAACCACTGGTTGGCGAAACATCTATAAATAAAAATAACCAGATGTCGCACGTGTCGAAATCTTCACACGCCAGAGGAATTATCAACAGACGCTTAGGTGTCTTCAAGAGGGTTACTTAGGGAGCTGTGGATCCTGTGGTGGGAGAGCTGTGGATCCTGGTGTAGGAGAGCTGTGGATCCTGTGGTGGGAGAGCTGTGGATCCTGTGGTGGGAAAGCTGTGGATGCTGGGGTAGGAGAGCTGTGAATCCTGGGGTAGGAGAGCTGTGGATCCTGGGGTAGGAGAGCTGTGGATCCTGTGGTGGGAGAGCTGTGGATCCTGGGGTGGGAGAGCTGTGGATCCTGGGGTAGGAGAGCTGTGGATCCTGGGGTAGGAGAGCTGTGGATCCTGGGGTAGGAGAACTATGGATCCTGGGGTAGGAGAGCTGTGGATCCTGGGGTAGGAGAGCTGTGGATCCTGGGGTAGGAGAGCTGTGGATCCTGTGGTGGGAGAGCTGTGGATCCTGGGGTAGGAGAGCTGTGGATCCTGTGGTGGGAGAGCTGTGGATCCTGGGGTAGGAGAGCTGTGGATCCTGTGGTGGGAGAGCTGTGGATCCTGGGGTAGGAGAGCTATGGATTCTAGGAAAAGCTTGCAAGTCATCTAAAGGCGATTGCAGAGGTCACTGCCTCCGCCACCCGATCCCAAACCAGGATGAGATTCTCACGTTAGTTCCTGATCAACCGGACTGTGGTGCCTTCGCTGGACTGCGTGCAGCTAGCACTAACAGCCTAGCTGACCAGGACATCATCGAGGAAAAGATCTGGGAGCGGACCGCTGGGAAGGCGACCGCAGAAATATTCTTTAAGTAACTCCCCATCACATGTGGGTATGAAAGCGTCCCCAATAGAAATAGACTTTTTGGGGTTATCCTAGGTAAATTACACATGTTACTTTGTATTAAGATAACAGTAAACAGGTGATATCACAATATGCAGAATAGTGAAAAAAATAGTGAACTTCCAAGCGCTTTAGTGATAATGTGTGTAATCACGAAAGCGCTTCGAAGTTGACCATTTTTTTCACAGTTGCTTTGCATATGTTACTATGTATGATAATTTATGTAACTGCATTTATGTGTACCTGCATCTAAATAAACTTACTTACCCCTGCCTACCATGAGTGTGGAGGAGATGAAGGCCTCTGTACCATGGTCTGGGGGCTGTACCATGGTCTGGGGGGCTGCACCATGGTCTGGGGGGCTGTACCATGGTCTGGGTGCTGTACCATGGTCTGGGGGGCTGTACCATGGTCTGGGGGCTGCACTATGGTCTGGGTGCTGCACCATGGTCTGGGGGCTGTACCATGGTCTGGGGGCTGTACCATGGTCTGGGGGCTGTACCATGGTCTGGGGGGCTGTACCATGGTCTGGGGGACTGTACCATGGTCTGGGGGACTGTACCATGGTCTGGGGGCTACACCATGGTCTGGGGGTGACTATTAAGCCTCGTCGGGGGTGTCGCAGTACTCAGCCCTCCTTGTGATACTTGCCACTTGACCACTTGTCAATTTTTACATAACATTACCATTAATGCTAACGCTCGCTATATTATTCCACGTCAATGCGTCCTCCAGCAGGCCAATATTTCACATATTCTGTGGCAAACTTTAATATACTTCTGGTAACTACGAAGGTATTAAAATAACTGATGGTGGTTCATCTGATGGCGAGCTGTGGCAACGAGCCGTTATGTAGCGAGAAGGAATTTGGCTTACCCTTTCACACCTAGAAGAATGTTCAAGACACCTTGTATTCTCTGTTCGAAAAAGTAAAAAATAAAAAAAAAAAAAAAGTCTTGAGAACTTGAACATCAAGATGTTATAAACAGTGTACACTAGCAGTAAAAGTCACAGTATCGTCGCTGGAATAATTCACAACTCACAATATAAGAAACTAAAACTCTGTACTACATTTCGGTCCTTCCTGGATTGCCTTCCTGGTTGTCTTCAAGAGGGAGCTGGACAGATACCTCAAGTCGGTGTCGGATCAGCCGGGCTGTGGTTCGCACGTTGGACTGCGTGCGGCCAGCAGTAACAGCCTCGTTGATCAGGCCCTGATGAACCGGGAGGCCTGGTCACGGACCGGGCCGCGGGGGCGTAGATTCCCGAAATACCCTCCAGGCAGACTCCAGGTAGGTAATTACTTATGAAGTACACACGAGTGACGCCAGGGTGTACTAAATAACCTACAGACTTGCTTGTTTACCTACAGTACTAACCTGAGCACCTACCATAGATGAAAGCACTAATACTAGGTGCTTTAAGCGAACAAAGTGACCGATTGCCACTAGGTTATGTAAACATGGCTCACAGCCATTAAGTTGCCATTATGTAAACAGACAGAAAGCTGACAGCCACTTACCTGGTAATACGTATATAAAGATGACACTAGGCTATAAAATAAACAAAGATGACACTAGGTTATAATATAAACAAAGATGACACTAGGCTATAAAATAAACAAAGATGACACTAGGTTATAATATAAACAAAGATGACACTAGGTTATAATATAAACAAAGATGACACTAGGTTATAATATAAACAAAGATGACACTAGGCTATAAAATAAACAAAGATGACACTAGGTTATAATATAAACAAAGATGACACTAGGTTATAATATAAACAAAGATGACACTAGGCTATAAAATAAACAAAGATGACACTAGGTTATAATATAAACAAAGATGACACTAGGCTATAAAATAAACAAAGATGACACTAGGTTATAATATAAACAAAGATGACACTAGGTTATAATATAAACAAAGATGACACTAGGTTATAATATAAACAAAGATGACACTAGGCTATAAAATAAACAAAGATGACACTAGGTTATAATATAAACAAAGATGACACTAGGTTATAATATAAACAAAGATGACACTAGGTTATAATATAAACAAAGATGACACTAGGTTATAATATAAACAAAGATGACACTAGGTTATAATATAAACAAAGATGACACTAGGCTATAAAATAAACAAAGATGACACTAGGATACATAAAATTATGAAGAGAAGATAATGACAGCTATTATGTAAACAAAGATGACCCATTATATGAAGTTATTAACAAAGAGGATGACACTATGCTATATTACGGTAATAAAGATGACCCTAGCCTGCTATTATATAAGTTTAGATTTAGAAAGGACATAGGGAAGCACTGCTTTGGCAACATAATTATAGGTGAATGGAACAAACTCCCAGGTCGCGACGAGGGAAGAACTTTGAGTAGCTTCAATTAAACATAGTCTGGAGGGTTACATACGTAGGTGCGGGGGCTGGTGTGAGTTAGACCTGCTTATATAATAAGCCCTACTGTCGTGTTCATTCTTGTGTAAACAAATGACAGGATGACAACCACTGGTCTGTGAAGAGGTTAAGTATCAATAGATTACGAGATGCGTAACACTTGTAGTATGATAACCATCGCAGGCGACAGCCAGAACTACATTCTCAAGTAACTGGCGGTACATGAAGACAAAAAATTTTATTACCAAACAAAACTGGATACATAATCGGTGTCTTGCTACCCTACTATGTATGAGTTACATACAAGTTAGCAATGTTCTATCGGATCCAGGGAAAAAAAGTCACAGAAAACGTCGCAGGAGGAAAAGTAACAATGCAAACCTAACATTGAATGCACATGTAGTGCCACGATATTAAGTAAGATGTTTTCAATCTCTACATGTCGTGTATTGTCACTAAATGGCTGACTTAAATGTTGTTTCATTGACTTGCTCTGCTTAAGAAATTGAATAAAACAATATTTACATATGTATAATGCCATCATATATAAATTGTTGCCAATGTAAACAAGTCATGTACTGTCAGTAACTGATTTAAAATACTGTTTTATTGATTTATTGATTGAATCCACTGTTAGAAATTTTTCATAACTTATTATTACAAGCATTCTATACCACATAATATTAACTTCCTTAATCGTTTATCCACTAGTATCGCTTCCCACATTGCTAATTAACAGAGTAAATATAATTTTCCTGTTCCAGCTTCCTGAACCTGGGTTTAATTCCAGATTTATTTTTTTACACAAATGTATATACATTCCACACTAGGTTATAATATAAACAAAGTTGACACTAGGCTATAATATATACAAAGATGACACTAGGATACATAAAATTATGGAGAAGATAATGACAGCTATTATGTAAACAAAGATGACCCATTATATGAAGTTATTAACAAATCGTTTATCAAAAAGCAAGCACAATAGGTATGACTGAAAGATAGTACCTGCCATATACCTGTGGCAGCTGCCAACAAAGAGCTGGCAGAGGAAATCTTTATTCTGACAATCAACTCAACGTTGAGCTGCACCAAGTCATGCCTTGATGAAGATCAACAGTGAAAGGTCATTAGAATAAAGATTTCACCTAGAAGAATAATCTTGTTATATACACACTGCCTGGGCTTCAAAAGTTCACAATTCAACTCTTAAATCATTCACGTTCATATTTAGACAAATGGTATTGTATAACATACATGTACATTCACATCCAGTTGTTTACATACATAATACTTGATGAAAATCAACCACAGGAGTTGAATAATAGCTCTAGGCCTTTCTTGATGCAATCGACACATCAGGAGCTTGCAATGTTGTAGTAGAAATGAGTAGGAAGTTCAAGCAGATTTGTTCAGGGAGGACGTCTTAGCAAAAACATTCCCCTGGACGAATCTGCTTGAACTTTCTACTCATTTCTGCAACACTGCCAGATCTTGATGTGCTGATCGCAACATGAAAGGCCTAGAGCTATCATTCAACTCCCCCTGTGGTTGTTTTGCATCTTGTATCGCTTGTTGGCGATCATTGCATAATACTTGGCGTTTAAATGTCATTCTCTCCGTTCCCAAGTTTAAATAATTTATATTCAGTTGTTTACATACATAATACTTGACGTTTAAATGCCATTCTCTCTGTTCCCAAGTTTAAAACCTTGCATTTGTCGAGGGTAAAACTTTATTAACATGCATTTGATTCTTAAAGGATTCAAGGATATTAAAGTTAAAATTCTCTTTCAGTCAAAACAACCTAACAATTTGGAGAGTAAACTTTAGACGACGCTCCGGTCTCTCCTCGACCATTATCCAGACTTTTGTCACTTGATAGAGGAACGGACTTTTTTTTTTTGGTCAGGGCAGAAAAATAATACTAATAATACTACTACTACTACTAATAATAATAATAATAAAGGACCCTATGCCAAACCTAAATATGATCATTTGTCCTTTCGTTTTAAGAAGGAACTGATGCTGAATAAAAGCCCTCAACTGGAGAAATTGGAAATCCTCTTCCTTAACAATACAAGACAAGCCTCGGGGAATGAAAATCTTTAACTCAAGATCTTTCACGTTTCCGTGCGTCATCAGGAGCTATGCAATGTTGCAAGAGCAGCAACAGGTAGACTGAGAAGTTTTCTCGGAGGAAAGGTAGTGTGTTGACGCCAGTCTGTCCACTCCGTAATTTTAGACATAGGGGTTTAGTAGCTGTAACAAACATGATCCAAGTAACTACACTTACTCTCCTCTTCCTAGGCGTGATATGGCCCCTACGTATTTAGCGGTTCCCCGTGAATGCTACAATAATGTGGGACTGTATGTAAAGCTATGAGCATGGTCAAATATTCCCTACATTTTTCTGCTTCGGGAGTCATCGGTCCTGCCGCCCGCTTCCAGACATGCTTCCTGGATGATAACCTGTGACCTGTTGCTGTGTATTATCACTTTTGGTGCGAGAATGATTGACGTGTAACACTACTGGTAAGGTTAGGTAAGGTTTATCAGGAAACAGAACAAGTGATTCCTGACGCGGGTACTAGTCATATGATGACCCACACCTGGAGCTTTTGGTCACCTGACCGAAGCCTTACTGGTACAAAAATAGGCTGCATTGTGCTAGCATCTTATGGTAGCGACAAGTAAACTGTAGGCAGTGTTAGCAGCATGGCAACGTAGGAATCACAGACCGCCTAATCAAGAACTGACTCCAGGAAATTATTGTGGCGTGCGCAGAGTAGGTAACATTTTATATGGTGTGCATTACACAACCACTTCTTGCATTTCCTCTAACCAACCAAGCCAGCAGTTATGGCTGTGCCGTTGTAGGGGGCTCCAAACTGTACTATAAATGAATGCCAGATTTAAAAGTCAACTAACCAGGGTGAGAGGTTGATTCCAGACGAATTGGCGTAATACACCCAGGATCTGGCGTCAGTCTCTCACTTTACTATGGCTGATTACACATACTGGTCTTTCTGTACGAGTTCACAAACCAGTGGCAGTGAGTGAACTCACTTTGCTTGCTATTGCACATGCTGTAGATAATGGTGATGGGAATGTACAGGCACTCAAATAACTATATTTGGTATCTGGCGTTACCTTTATTGCTGAACGTGATTCTATACAATACCGACAAGTTGATAAATAAAATACATGTGCAACAGTTAGGTATCTTATTCCGAAATGTTTCGCCTATACAGTAGGATTCTTCAGTCTAGTACAGAGAAAGCAGCAGAGATGTAAAGATGAAGTAATCAGTCCATCACCCTTGCTGTTTAATCATTCCCTTATCTCATGGCCAGGTACCACAGGCCTTCTAATTTGTTCCTGGTCTCGTATTATTTATCCTGTCTCATCTTGACAGCCAACCTGTCATTTTAAAACTTATTAACCATAATTTGCTTATCGACAAGATTTTTTGTGTGTACTCATTTAAGTTACATCTTTCAAGATTTTGCTTGATTTCTATATTATTATTATTATTATTATTATTATTATTATTATTATTATTATTATCAAAACTAAGTGCTAAACCCCTTGATTTCTATAACACTTTGTAAGTTTCGCAGCCACGAGAGACGATCCCCTTGTGACATACCTGTGTCAGGTTTCGAGGTTTTCTCTAAGCTCCAAGGAACAATCGCCAGATTAGATACGTATCTCTCATATTTCCGCGGATCATCTTTCCATGGCCTGATCTCATTCCAGGCCTCATAAATTTAAAGTAATATATTACAGGAGTAAGAAGTTTTAAGAAACACATAGCCAGGCTTTGGTGCATATGCTACCTGGAAGGTGCTCCGGAGGTGAACGCCCCCGCGCCCCAGTTCTTGACCAGTCCTGCTCTGAGACCGTGTCTCGGGGGTGGTCACCGCTGGAAGCAACTACAGATAAACTATACTTACAGGTAATGTAAAGTTAAGAAAAGCATATATGGAATGTACCTCTGATATACCTTTGAAGAATTTCGAGAGTATATCTACTCTCTGAGCCCGGCTCGCCTGGTCAACCAGGCTGTTGCTGCTGGAGGCCCGCTGCCCCACATATCCATCACAGCCTGGTTGATCTGGCACCTGGTGAAAATACTTGTCTAGTTTCCTCTTGAAGGCTTCAACACTTGTTCCAGCAGTGTTTCTGATATCTTCTGGTAAGATGTTGAAAAGTCGGGGACCCCGGATGTTGATATATTGTTCCCTTGTTGTCCCCACCGCACCCCTGCTCCTCACTGGGTTTATTTTACACTTCCTCCCATATCTCTCACTCCTGTATGTTGTTATGGCAGTGTGCAGATTTGGGACCAAGCCCTCGAGTACCTTCCAGGTATATATTATCATGTACCTCTCTCTCATCCTCTCCAATGAGTACATGTTCAAGACTTGCAGGCGTTCCCAGTAGTTTAGGTGCTTTACTGGCTCAATGTGAGCCGTAAACGATCTCTGTATTTGTTCCAGCTCCGATATTTCTCCTGCCCTGAACGGGGCCGTCAGCACTGAGCAATATTCTAAGTGAGGGAGCACTAGCGATTTGAAGAGTGTCATCATCGACATTGTTTCCCTTGTTTTGAAAGTTCTCAATACCCACCCCGTCATCTTCCTGGTTGTCGTGATCTTTGTCTTGTTATGGTCTTTAAAAGAAAGGTCCGCTGACATAATTATTCCTAGGTCTTTTACGTGTTCCTTACGTTCTATGTGGTGACCCTCTTGAGTTTTGTATATAGTGCTCCTTTTGAGTTCTTCATTCTTTCCATACCTAAGTAGCTGGAACTCATCATCAATGAACGTCATGTTGTTTTCCACTGCCCACTGGAAAACCCCGTTTATGTCTTCCAATAATTTTTCAGTGTCCTCTACCGTACTGACTTTCATGCTTATTTTAGTGTCATCTGCAAATGATGATACAAAAGTGTGCCGGGTGTTTTTGTCTATGTCTGCTATGAGGATGAGGAACAGCAGAGGTGCGAGGACAGTGCCTTGGGGCACTGAGCTTTTGACCTCGCTGATACGGGATCTTGCCCTGTTCACTACTACTTTTTGTGTTCTGTGTGTCAGGAAACCGAAAATCCATCTGCCTACCTTCCCCGTAATGCCCATGGCCTTCATTTTGTGCGCTATCACTCCATGGTCGCATTTGTAAGACGTCTTTACAAAATCTGTGTAAATCACATTTGCGTTTTGGTCGTCTTCCAGTGCCTCCGTAATTCTGTAATGGTGGTTCAGCAGCTGTGACAGACATGATCGTTCTGCTCTAAAACCATGCTGGTTCGGGTTATGTTGGTTGTATGCAGGGTTTGTCAGACTTGCCTATCTTATTTTTTGTGCCACACAGTGGCTTCATCAGTCCATACAAAGGAGAATCTTGAAGAACAGGAGGAGAATGAGGTAATCAGTCCCTCAACCTTGAGTCGATGTGGTCAGTCCATCAATCTTGAATAGAATACGGCATATGTGCTGAGAAGGAGCTTATAAACCGTTGGCAGGAGAGGTGCAGCAGTCATAGGTCGTGTAACATTTGTTCAATGTGGAAGTAGGTCGTGCCCAAGAATTAGGCAAGCGAAGAATTCCCAAGTATTAAGATCCCAAGGTTGAGGGACTGATTACCTCATTCTCCTCCTGTTCTTCAAGATTCTCCTTTGTATGGACAAACCAGCAATCTTAACCAGAGCACAAAACATTCAACAGTTTTCAGCTTTACAATAATAGGGAAGGAGGTGAGTACCCTCCTTGATGGTTGGAGTCTATGAATCTTGTCTTAGGTAATGAGATCTTGTGGTCCCAAGCAAATAGTAGAAGCAGGGCCATCAACATGAGCAGCAGCAGGGCCATCAACAAGAGCAGTAGCAGGGCCATCAACATGAGCAGTAGCAGGGCCATCAACATGAGCAGCAGCAGGGCCATCAACATGAGCAGCAGCAGGGCCATCAACAAGAGCAGTAGCAGGGCCATCAACATGAGCAGTAGCAGGGCCATCAACATGAGCAGCAGCAGGGCCATCAACATGAGCAGCAGCAGGGCCATCAACAAGAGCAGTAGCAGGGCCATCAACATGAGCAGTAGCAGGGCCATCATGAGCAGCAGCAGGGCCATCAACATGAGCAGCAGCAGGGCCATCAACAAGAGCAGCAACAGGGCCATCAACAAGAGCAGCAACAGGGCCATCAACAAGAGCAGCAACAGGGCCATCAACATGAGCAGCAACAGGGCCATCAACATAAGCAGCAGCAGGGCCATCAACATGAGCAGCAACAGGGCCATCAACATGAGCAGCAGCAGGGCCATCAACAAGAGCAGCAACAGGGCCATCAACATGAGCAGCATCAGGGCCATCAACATGAGCAGCATCAGGGCCATCAACATGAGCAGCAGCAGGGCCATCAACAAGAGCAGCAACAGGGCCATCAACATGAGCAGCAGCAGGGCCATCAACATGAGCAGCAGCAGGGCCATCAACATGAGCAGCAACAGGGCCATCAACATGAGCAGCAACAGGGCCATCAACATGAGCAGCAACAGGGCCATCAACATAAGCAGCAGCAGGGCCATCAACAAGAGCAGCAACAGGGCCATCAACATGAGCAGCAGCAGGGCCATCAACATGAGCAGCAACAGGGCCATCAACAAGAGCAGCAGCAGGGCCATCAACATGAGCAGCAGCAGGGCCATCAACAAGAGCAGCAGCAGGGCCATCAACATGAGCAGCAACAGGGCCATCAACATGAGCAGCAACAGGGCCATCAACATGAGCAGCAACAGGGCCATCAACATGAGCAGCAACAGGGCCATCAACATGAGCAGCAACAGGGCCATCAACATGAGCAGCAACAGGGCCATCAACATGAGCAGCAACAGGGCCATCAACATAAGCAGCAACAGGGCCATCAACATGAGCAGCAACAGGGCCATCAACATGAGCAGCAACAGGGCCATCAACAAGAGCAGCAGCAGGGCCATCAACATGAGCAGCAACAGGGCCATCAACATGAGCAGCAACAGGGCCATCAACATGAGCAGCAACAGGGCCATCAACAAGAGCAGCAACAGGGCCATCAACATGAGCAGCAACAGGGCCATCAACAAGAGCAGCAGCAGGGCCATCAACATGAGCAGCAACAGGGCCATCAACAAGAGCAGCAGCAGGGCCATCAACATGAGCAGCAGCAGGAACATCAACATGAACAGCATCAAGAGAACAACAACACCGCTGCCACTAAGCTTAACCAGCTCTATCACTGCGGCCACACCACTCCCTCCCAAGACCTCCCTCCCTCCCTCCCTCCCTCTCCCTCACAACACCCAGGCTTCTTAACCGCTACATCCGGTCTACCATCTACTACACCCTGCCGTTCCTCTCTCGGTACAATATGACGTCTTTACCACATTCAAGTCTACACACTAACAGGTAATGCAAAAATCGCGAACAAGATGCAAAACAACCACGGAGGCAGTTGAATGATAGCTTTAGGCCTTTCGTGTTGCAATCAACACATTATCAGGAGCTTGCAATGGTGAAAAGAGGAGATCCAAGCAAATACAATCACAGGGAGCGCCTTTGCTGGAGCAGACGCACCCTGTGATCGTATTTACTTAGACTCTTTTCTGCAACACTGCAAGCTCCTGATGTGTTGATTGCAATGCGAAAGGCCTAGATCTATCATTCAACTGTCCCCGTGGTTGTTTTACAGTAACAGGCAAATAAATCAGCAAATGTAATTAACTCACCCTTCCTCAATCTCTCTCCTACACGCCCATTTTCCAGATATGAAAAATGACAAATATTTTCAATATATTTAAGTATATATATAATAATAATAATTATATCTACTTCTACAAGTACATGTACAAGGTATACAGACCATAGCTGACATCAATGACATACTACTATACAGAAAACCGCTTGTTATGCTGAGCATTTCGTCCAAATTAGGTCAGTTTTGTCCCAGGATGCGACTCACACCAGTCCACTAACACCCAGGTACCCATTTTACTGATGGGGAACACAGACAGCCGATGTAAAGAAACACGCTCAATGTTTCTACCCTCGCTGGGAATCGAACCCGGACTCCGAGAGCACAATGACCTACACACTCATTCTATCTTGGTTTGCCCATGAGGAAGTTCAAGCAAGAACAGCTTTACCTGATTAATGTTTTAAAGACTATCACCTACACCAAGGTTAGTAAGACAGCATGTAACTTGTACACCAGTCAAACATACCTTCATCCATAAACATACGGCATGTAACTTGTACACCAGTCAAACATACCTTCATCCATAAACATACGGCATGTAACTTGTACACCAGTCAAACATACCTTCATCCATAAACATACGGCATGTAACTTGTACACCAGTCAAACATACCTTCATCCATAAACATACGGCATGTAACTTGTACACCAGTCAAACATACCTTCATCCATAAACATACGGCATGTAACTTGTACACCAGTCAAACATACCTTCATCCATAAACATACGGCATGTAACTTGTACACCAGTCAAACATACCTTCATCCATAAACATACGGCATGTAACTTGTACACCATTCAAGCATACCTTCATCCATAAACATACATGTCGACGTATACAGACACCTCTCACTGTATGAATACTGAGATATACACCTCTTGGCGTACATACATACACGGAGAGACACACCTCTCAGTGTATGCAATCTACCTTGAGTCTACCTGGAGGACAGTCCGGGGATCAACGCCCCCGCGGCCCGGTCCACGACCAGGCCTCCCGGTGAATCAGGGCCTGATCAACGAGGCTGTTACTGCTGGCCGCACGTAGTCCAACGTACGAACCACAGCCCGGCACCGACTTTAGGTATCTGTCCAGCTCCCTCTTGAAGACAACCAGGGGTTGGGTGGAACTGGAAATTCAAGGACTTCAATGGAAATAAGTCACTCTGTCTAACCTTTTTTGGCTTATCCTAGATAATTTACACTATGTAGGATAATTGTATTTATGTGTAGCTCTGCGTAAATAAACTTACTCATCCGATGGTAACTTAGAAGGATCTTAAGCAACTTGACACACCACCTACATTGCCTTCACTACTGCCAGTCACGTTTGATAAAAGAGAGTTTTCTCGAGGTAGTGGTTATGGCAGCATAAATGAGAGAGTTAGGTGACAAGGAGCATGACTGCTGGTGACAGGAGTGCTAGGGGCTGGATCAGGAAGGTGGAACCACAGAGATGAGTTGTAACCACACTTCTTGACATCCAACCTATCTTATGAGGTTCTCCACGTCAATTTCTTAACGTTTCTTGCAAACATACAAGCACTATACTATTTTACAGTAATGATAGTGATGTAGCGAAACCTGGCAGTGTGTAAGAGGCGCGAGCGGTGGCTGCCACTCTCGTCTCTGTCACATCACTTGTTCACAGTTAAACAAACGAGACAACATCAGTGAGTGTGAAGACAGTTGGCTGACATGACGGGTCTGAGGTGTGGAGGTGCCACCACGCACAAAGATGTGACAAATACCGTGACAGAATAAGTGCCATAACTGTGGTCCGAGCATGCTCATGATGTCATGACCCAGCAGTGCCATCACAGCATTGTTATTTTAAATAACAAAAAGGCACAATACCGTGACTGGAACGATACACAAATAACAGTGTGACTTTGTCAATGGTCC
Source organism: Cherax quadricarinatus (assembly GCF_038502225.1). Lineage (NCBI taxonomy): Eukaryota > Metazoa > Arthropoda > Malacostraca > Decapoda > Parastacidae > Cherax > Cherax quadricarinatus. The sequence goes on along the minus strand of NC_091379.1, from coordinate 2,938,598 downwards.
AAGTCGGACCGAAACGTCGTCGTAAGCTTCTGTCTTTTATGTGCGGGTTATTTGTGTATTGTTATTTTAATATTCAACCTAATGGTTGCAATATTAACCATACTTTTTAAAGAGGCGGAGGGGTAAGCCAGTGAAAGGCCTCGGTCAGATGACCAAAAGCTCCAGCTGTGGGTCATCATATGACTAAAACCTGCGTCAGGAAACACTTGTCCTGTTTCCTGACAAACCTTACCTAACCTAAACTTTACTTTCAATTTATTGCTTCTTTGTTAGGACAAACGTTCTTGTTGACTACCTGATCAACAAGGCTGTTGCTACCAGCGGTCAGAATTGCTGGAGTAAGACACCACAGACTGATAGATAAGAAACTGTGTGAAGCACCAGTCTCATATCTCCGAGTGGCAGCTCAAAGGCTTACGATGAGTCTAACCTGATGACGAGGCAAGACGTTACAGATTAACCTACAAACATCTACTGCCACTACCCCTAAAAGTTAGTCTGCAGTTGTCGGTCGCATCCCAGGGCAGAGGACCTGAAGGACGCCAACGAAAGTAATCCCCACCGTCAGTTTCTTGGCTTATTAACCGGAAAAATCTCCCCACCTTTCCTCCACTTCGGAGAAAAATATAAGGTATGTCTACTCGTATATCTGTTGTCATGTCGTACAAGAATGGTATACAATACCGACAAGATGAAAACCGAGACACATACACAACATCTGGGTATCTTTATTGTACACGTTTCGCCATCCTGGAGTTACCTGGAGTTTACCTGGAGAGAGTTCCGGGGGTCAACGCCCCCGCGGCCCGGTCTGTGACCAGGCCTCCTGGTGGATCAGAGCCTGATCAACCAGGCTGTTGCTGCTGGCTGCACGCAAACCAACGTACGAGCCACAGCCCGGCTGATCAGGAACTGACTTTAGGTGCTTGTCCAGTGCCAGGCAGTTGAACAGTCTCGGGCCCCTGACACTTATTGTATGGTCTCTTAACGTGCTAGTGACACCCCTGCTTTTCATTGGGGGGATGCTGCATCGTCTGCCAAGTCTTTTGCTTTCGTAGTGAGTGATTTTCGTGTGCAAGTTCGGTACTAGTCCCTCTAGGATTTTCCAGGTGTATATAATCATGTATCTCTCCCTCCTGCGTTCCAGGGAATACAGGTTTAGGAACCTCAAGCGCTCCCAGTAATTGAGGTGTTTTATCTCCGTTATGCGTGCCGTGAAAGTTCTCTCTTCTCCAGTGGTGAAACGTCTACAATATCTCAGATAGTAGTTCTACTGTCTTCAAATTATGTCCTAGAATTTGTATTGATTAAGCCACTGGATGGCGAAACGTCTATAATAAAGATACCCAGATGCTGCACATGTGTCTCAGTTTTCATGTTATCACGTCGCCCAGGAGCCGGCCTCAGACAGGCTTTCTAAACTGGATATGATGTACTACTGGAATAAAAACTATTACTACCAAGCGGGAAAGCCAAGTGTAAACTGAATGTACATAAAAGATTGTAAGATTTATCTGTCTTTTTGCGTCCCCATGAGAATATCTGCACACCGAAATAACTTCCTACGAGAGCAAGGGGCTTGACACACTTAACACAAGACGCTCGGGATGGAATGTGTAGCAGTTACCACATAGTGGAAATATTCTTTTATTACTCACACCATCAGTACGCCACATACGCAAACAATGACTGAAGTGTTAAAGACACATGGTGGAGAGGCATGCGTCCTGGTCTAAGCTGTAGAATGTCTCCCATGTGGGGTGTCACAAGAATGTCGAGTGGCAACAGTCAACCTGCACACTACCGTAAAATCATTCTACATATTTAAATTCCGTAGTCTCTCAGCTGCACACTATTCCTAGTATAGAAATCTGAACCCTTACCTATTGCAAGGGTTAAAAGTTTAACTAGCCATCTAGATAAGTTATATGCATCCCATCTAACCGACTTTATAATAGGAGAGGCAGGGTTCCCCACAGCAGCCTCCACACTACATAACCGTTCCTTACCACCATTCTCTGCATACCTTACCTGCCACACCACATAAAATGCTCAATTTACTGTTCCCCTCCAATTTCTCCAAACGTGTATGTAAATTTGCGAAATCACAGGTTTCCATCCCCCGTGGCTTGTCTTGCACTGTTAACATCGTCTGTCTGCGATTGTATTGCATATAATAATAATAATAATAATAATAATAATAATAATAATGTTTTATTAAGGATACACGTAAGTAAAATTACCTAAAAAATTGAAAAGTTTAAAACGTGCAGTTGTGGTGTGAAGACAGGATGATTATCGTGGAGGCAAGATACTAAGGCGGAAATTCCCTACAATACTCTCAGAATTACAGTACCAGTGTTGAATCTTTCACGAGAAACAACACGCAAAATTAACAGCAGGTCTTTCCCTCTCTCTCTGGAAGTGCAAGGTCCACAGCCAGGCAACAGAGTGCAGCAATCTTCATTAAACGGAGAGCCTTTTCTCAACCATAAAAAAACAGACTTCAATGTCTTCAGAAACCTATTAAGACCCCCTAATCCGGGCCATTATGAGCGAGGTGCACGAGTCTTATGTGAGGCCACCAAAGTCTACTTACAAATGTTGGTTTGGTGCAAATATCAGTTGGAAGAGAAGACTGTGAGCGGCTTTAATAGTGTTTACAAGGCGTCTCGTCTCGTTGCTGCCTCATCTCCGCCTCCCACACCACCACTTGCTCTCCCCTCATCGCTCATCATCGTCAAATTTAATCCTAAATCCAAGAATGTTTGTATCCGCCACAACTCTCCTCGGCCTCATCATCCCCGCCAGTCTTCACCAAACCCACCTCCTCTCTTCCTTCTACGTACGTAAATATATACATAAATATTATTTTTTTTTATTATCACACCGGCCGATTCCCACCAAGGCAGGGTGGCCCGAAAAAGAAAAACTTTCACCATCATTCACTCCATCACTGTCTTGCCAGAAGGGTGCTTTACACTACAGTTTTTAAACTGCAACATTAACACCCCTCCTTCAGAGTGCAGGCACTGTACCTCCCATCTCCAGGACTCAAGTCCGGCCTGCCGGTTTCCCTGAACCCCTTCATAAATGTTACTTTGCTCACACTCCAACAGCACGTCAAGTATTAAAAACCATTTGTCTCCATTCACTCCTATCAAACACGCTCACGCATGCCTGCTGGAAGTCCAAGCCCCTCGCACACAAAACCTCCTTTACCCCCTCCCTCCAACCTTTCCTAGGCCGACCCCTACCCCGCCTTCCTTCCACTACAGACTGATACACTCTTGAAGTCACTCTGTTTTGCTCCATTCTCTCTACATGTCCGAACCACCTCAACAACCCTTCCTCAGCCCTCTGGACAACAGTTTTGGTAATCCCGCACCTCCTCCTAACTTCCAAACTACGAATTCTCTGCATTATATTCACACCACACATTGCCCTCAGACATGACATCTCCACTGCCTCCAGCCTTCTCCTCGCTGCAACATTCATCACCCATGCTTCACACCCATATAAGAGCGTTGGTAAAACTATACTCTCATACATTCCCCTCTTTGTCTCCAAGGACAAAGTTCTTTGTCTCCACAGACTCCTAAGTGCACCACTCACTCTTTTCCCCTCATCAATTCTATGATTCACCTCATCTTTCATAGACCCATCTGCTGACACGTCCACTCCCAAATATCTGAATACATTCACCTCCTCCATACTCTCTCCCTCCAATCTGATATTCAATCTTTCATTACCTAATCTTTTTGTTATCCTCATAACCTTACTCTTTCCTGTATTCACCTTTAATTTTCTTCTTTTGCACACCCTACCAAATTCATCCACCAATCTCTGCAACTTCTCTTCAGAATCTCCCAAGAGCACAGTGTCATCAGCAAAGAGCAGCTGTGACAACTCCCACTTTGTGTGTGATTCTTTATCTTTTAACTCCACGCCTCTTGCCAAGACCCTCGCATTTACTTCTCTTACAACCCCATCTATAAATATATTAAACAACCACGGTGACATCACACATCCTTGTCTAAGGCCTACTTTTACTGGGAAATAATTTCCCTCTTTCCTACATACTCTAACTTGAGCCTCACCATCCTCGTAAAAACTCTTCACTGCTTTCAGTAACCTACCTCCTACACCATACACCTGCCACATTGCCCCCCTATCCACCCTGTCATACGCCTTTTCCAAATCCATAAATGCCACAAAGATCTCTTTAGCCTTATCTAAATACTGTTCACTTATATGTTTCACTGTAAACACCTGGTCCACACACCCCCTACCTTTCCTAAAGCCTCCTTGTTCATCTGCTATCCTATTCTCCGTCTTACTCTTAATTCTTTCAATAATAACTCTACCATACACTTTACCAGGTATACTCAGCAGACTTATCCCCCTATAATTTTTGCACTCTCTTTTATCCCCTTTGCCTTTATACAAAGGAACTATGCATGCTCTCTGCCAATCCCTAGGTACCTTACCTCTTCCATACATTTATTAAATAATTGCACCAACCACTCCAAAACTATATCCCCACCTTCCTTTAACATTCAAAGATCTTCATACATCATGAGTACAATAACACTAAGAAAAATTACCAAGCAGAATAGCTGGTGAATATTAAATAAAAAAATTTATATATATATATATATATATATATATATATATATATATATATATATATATATATATATATATATATATCCACTGGACCATTGTATGGGCTAGTGGATTAAGGCGTCATGAGTTTTCCCCCACCATGAGGCAGGCCAAAGCAGCATGGGTTCGAGTCCTTGGCTAGTCGCACTGTTGTTATTGATCAATACCACTCGTTCGTGGGGACAAATAATATATATATATATATATATATATATATATATATATATATATATATATTAATATAAATATATATATATATATATATTAATATAAATATATATATATATATTAATATAAATATATATATATATTAATATAAATATATATATATATATATTAATATAAATATATATATATATATATTAATATAATATATATATATATATTAATATAAATATATATATATATATATATATATATATATATATATATATATATATTAATATATATATTTATATAAATATACATATATATTAATATAAATATATATATATATTAATATAAATATATATATATAATAATATAAATATATATATATATATATGTAATATAAATATATATATATATATATATGTAATATAAATATATATATATATATATATGTAATATAAATATATATATATATATATTATATATAAATATACATATATATATATTATATATAAATATACATATATATATATTATATATAAATATACATATATATATATATTATATATAAATATACATATATATATTATATATAAATACACATATATATTTATATAAATATACATATATATTAATATAAATATACATATATATTAATATAAATATACATATATAATAATATAAATATACATATATATACATATATATATATATATATATATATATATATAATATATATATGTATAATATATATAAATATTAATATTAATATATATATTAACATAAATATACATATATATATATATAATATATATATATATTAATATATATATAATATATATATATTAATATATATATATATATATATATATATATATATATATATATATATGTGTATATTTATATATATGTATATATATATATATATATATATATATATTTTTTTTTTTTTATTATCACACCGGCCGATTCCCACCAAGGCAGGGTGGCCCGAAAAAGAAAAACTTTCACCATCATTCACTCCATCACTGTCTTGCCAGAAGGGTGCTTTACACTACAGTTTTTAAACTGCAATATTAACACCCCTCCTTCAGAGTGCAGGCACTGTACTTATCTCCAGGATCAAGTCCGGCCTGCCGGTTTCCCTGAATCCCTTCATAAATGTTACTTTGCTCACACTCCAACAGCACGTCAAGTATTAAAAACCATTTGTCTCCATTCACTCCTATCAAACACGCTCACGCATGCCTGCTGGAAGTCCAAGCCCTTCGCACACAAAACCTCCTTTACCCCCTCCCTCCAACCCTTCCTAGGCCGACCCCTACCCCGCCTTCCTTCCACTACAGACCGATACACTCTTGAAGTCATTCTGTTTCGCTCCATTCTCTCTACATGTCCGAACCACCTCAACAACCCTTCCTCAGCCCTCTGGACAACAGTTTTGGTAATCCCGCACCTCCTCCTAACTTCCAAACTACGAATTCTCTGCATTATATTCACACCACACATTGCCCTCAGACATGACATCTCCACTGCCTCCAGCCTTCTCCTCGCTGCAACATTCATCACCCACGCTTCACACCCATATAAGAGCGTTGGTAAAACTATACTCTCATACATTCCCCTCTTTGCCTCCAAGGACAAAGTTCTTTGTCTCCACAGACTCCTAAGTGCACCACTCACTCTTTTTCCCTCATCAATTCTATGATTCACCTCATCTTTCATAGACCCATCCGCTGACACGTCCACTCCCAAATATCTGAATACGTTCACCTCCTCCATACTCTCTCCCTCCAATCTGATATTCAATCTTTCATCACCTAATCTTTTTGTTATCCTCATAACCTTACTCTTTCCTGTATTCACCTTTAATTTTCTTCTTTTGCACACCCTACCAAATTCATCCACCAATCTCTGCAACTTCTCTTCAGAATCTCCCAAGAGCACAGTGTCATCAGCAAAGAGCAGCTGTGACAACTCCCACTTTGTGTGTGATTCTTTATCTTTTAACTCCACGCCTCTTGCCAAGACCCTCGCATTTACTTCTCTTACAACCCCATCTATAAATATATTAAACAACCACGGTGACATCACACATCCTTGTCTAAGGCCTACTTTTACTGGGAAAAAATTTCCCTCTTTCCTACATACTCTAACTTGAGCCTCACTATCCTCGTAAAAACTCTTCACTGCTTTCAGTAACCTACCTCCTACACCATACACTTGCAACATCTGCCACATTGCCCCCCTATCCACCCTGTCATACGCCTTTTCCAAATCCATAAATGCCACAAAGACCTCTTTAGCCTTATCTAAATACTGTTCACTTATATGTTTCACTGTAAACACCTGGTCCACACACCCCCTACCTTTCCTAAAGCCTCCTTGTTCATCTGCTATCCTATTCTCCGTCTTACTCTTAATTCTTTCAATTATAACTCTACCATACACTTTACCAGGTACACTCAACAGACTTATCCCCCTATAATTTTTGCACTCTCTTTTATCCCCTTTGCCTTTATACAAAGGAACTATGCATGCTCTCTGCCAATCCCTAGGTACCTTACCCTCTTCCATACATTTATTAAATAATTGCACCAACCACTCCAAAACTATATCCCCACCTGCTTTTAACATTTCTATCTTTATCCCATCAATCCCGGCTGCCTTACCCCCTTTCATTTTACCTACTGCCTCACGAACTTCCCCCACACTCACAACTGGCTCTTCCTCACTCCTACAAGATGTTATTCCTCCTTGCCCTATACACGAAATCACAGCTTCCCTATCTTCATCAACATTTAACAATTCCTCAAAATATTCCTTCCATCTTCCCAATACCTCTAACTCTCCATTTAATAACTCTCCTCTCCTATTTTTAACTGACAAATCCATTTGTTCTCTAGGCTTTCTTAACTTGTTAATCTCACTCCAAAACTTTTTCTTATTTTCAACAAAATTTGTTGATAACATCTCACCCACTCTCTCATTTGCTCTCTTTTTACATTGCTTCACCACTCTCTTAACTTCTCTCTTTTTCTCCATATACTCTTCCCTCCTTGCATCACTTCTACTTTGTAAAAACTTCTCATATGCTAACTTTTTCTCCCTTACTACTCTCTTTACATCATCATTCCACCAATCGCTCCTCTTCCCTCCTGCACCCACTTTCCTGTAACCACAAACTTCTGCTGAACACTCTAACACTACATTTTTAAACCTACCCCATACCTCTTCGACCCCATTGCCTATGCTCTCATTAGCCCATCTATCCTCCAATAGCTGTTTATATCTTACCCTAACTGCCTCCTCTTTTAGTTTATAAACCTTCACCTCTCTCTTCCCTGATGCTTCTATTCTCCTTGTATTCCATCTACCTTTTACTCTCAGTGTAGCTACAACTAGAAAGTGATCTGATATATCTGTGGCCCCTCTATAAACATGTACATCCTGAAGTCTACTCAACAGTCTTTTATCTACCAATACATAATCCAACAAACTACTGTCATTTCGCCCTACATCATATCGTGTATACTTATTTATCCTCTTTTTCTTAAAATATGTATTACCTATAACTAAACCCCTTTCTATACAAAGTTCAATCAAAGGGCTCCCATTATCATTTACACCTGGCACCCCAAACTTACCTACCACACCCTCTCTAAAAGTTTCTCCTACTTTAGCATTCAAGTCCCCTACCACAATTACTCTCTCACTTGGTTCAAAGGCTCCTATACATTCACTTAACATCTCCCAAAATCTCTCTCTCTCCTCTGCATTCCTCTCTTCTCCAGGTGCATACACGCTTATTATGACCCACTTCTCGCATCCAACCTTTACTTTAATCCACATAATTCTTGAATTTACACATTCATATTCTCTTTTCTCCTTCCATAACTGATCATTTAACATTACTGCTACCCCTTCCTTTGCTCTAACTCTCTCAGATACTCCAGATTTAATCCCATTTATTTCCCCCCACTGAAACTCTCCTACCCCCTTCAGCTTTGTTTCGCTTAGGGCCAGGACATCCAACTTCTTTTCATTCATAACATCAGCAATCATCTGTTTCTTGTCATCCGCACTACATCCACGCACATTTAAGCAACCCAGTTTTATAAAGTTTTTCTTCTTCTCTTTTTTAGTAATTGTATACAGGAGAAGGGGTTACTAGCCCATTGCTCCCGGCATTTTAGTCGCCTCATACGACACGCATGGCATGATATATATATATATATATATATATATATATATAATTTATATATAATGGTAGATGGTCCTGGCAATACTGAGGATGTTTCAACAGTGTTGGGGAACTACCAGGAAAATAACTGCAGAAGATATCCAGTAGTGTTTTGCTGTGGTTAACTGCAGCTACTTTAATATTGTTTGTAAAGGAGTACAAGAGGTTCACTGTGTAATCTTTCGTTATTTTGCTCTGTGTTTACAATCAGCTCCAGCACGCTAGCGGGTGCTTAATGCAACCTATGGCCAGCAGTATCAGCCTGGTTGATCAGACCCTGATCCACCGGGAAGCCTGGTCAAAGACTGGGCCGCGGGGGCGTTGACCCCCAGAACATCCTCCAAGCGTGATACCCTACACAGCTTCACGGGTAGATATGATCGGGTCCTAGAGGCCATAAATCAACGAAAATGGTCGAGAAGAATTAGGAGGAGGGGCCAGAAACCATGAATTGACCCATGATTTGTACCCGTACAAATCTGAACGTTTACCTGGCTTGCTCAGGCACCGTGCTACTCCAGGAGCCCAGTCATGGGCCAGGCTCGTCTAGTGCTTGCCTGGTCAACCAGGCTGTTACTGCTTCGTGGTGGCCCGCCAATCCACTTCTGATTAAATTACGCTTTTATAGGTTTATATAAACCAAGCTAAAATAAACAAAACTTTTTCTAATTACAACGTTCAGAAATTGACGCTGAGAATCGCGTAAAAAAAGAACGGTGTAAATTTTTTTTTTTAATTAGTAATGGGGACATCACTTGACTAAGCCGCGTCAGGAGACATTAAGCTGACGAAGAAAACACACCCAGCTCCACTTAGTTATTAAGAACATAAGAAAGAAGGAACACTGCAGCAGGCCTACTGGCCCATGCGAGGCAGGTCCAAGTCCCCCACCAGCCCAAGCCAATGTCCCAACCTAGTCAGGTTAGGTCACATTCACCTAAGGAAGGAGCACGGCATCTGACCTTGTAATACAAGCTAGTCAGGTCCAACTCACACCCATCCACACCAACTCATGTATTTATCTAACCTATTTTTAAAAATACACAACCCTTTAGCTTGTATGACGGTACTCGGGAGTTTGTTCAGTCATCCACAACTCTATTACCAAACCAATGCTTTCCTATATCCTTCCTGAATCTGAATTTTTCCAACTTAAAACCATTGCTGCGAGTCGTGTCATATATAAACAATAACTTTTTATCATTCAACAGTGTGAGAGACACGCTGAATTGTGGGGGAAAGTGAAGAGTGTGAGAGAGAGACACTACAGTATGGGTAAGAGGAGGTCAAAGAACAACGTGAGCAATGAAAAGCTGGGTGAGGGAGGGTGGGTGTTGTCAAGGAATGTACACGCTAGGCTCCCAACATTACACCCATTCATCTGTAACTGATCTCCAAGCCTCTTACCCCTTACTACTATCGTTTCCTCACTACCACCATTTTTCCCTCACTACCACTATCTCCATCAATACCACCATCTCCCCCTCACCACCACCATCTCTCTCTTTCAACATCCCACCAATAAATCTATGAAATATGACCTTAAATATTCTACAGAGAGGGAGCCTATATATGGGGGTCATCTGAAGGTCGTTAAAAACAACATATATCACCCCACTCCACAAACTTGGCACCAAAGAACTGTAGCCTGATAGTACTGATGTCCCATATTATAAAAATCTTTAGAGATGTTTTAAAAAGCAAAGTCACAAACTGTATGGATTGGCAAGATCTGTACAACCAAAGGCAGCAGAAGTTTAGAGCAGGTCGCTCCTGCCTCTCGCAACTATTTGACTATTATGGCATGGTCATGGATGCACTGGAAGACAAAATGCACTTGTAGTATACACACATTTTACCAAAGCCTTTGATAAGGTGATTATGATGTAATAGCCCACAAAATGCGTGCAAAAGGAATAACTGGAAGAGTAGGTAGATGGGTATATAATATCCTAAAGAATAAAACCCCAAACTGTTGTAATAGTGAACAGTAAAATCTGAGGCTGCCATACCTTTGAGGAATTCCTAGAGTTTTTCTACTCCTGGAGCCCGGTCATGAGCCAGGCTGTGTTCCCCAAGGCACAGTACTAGCCCTTGTTCTTTTTCTCATTCCCAAACCCGACATAGACAGACGCATAAATCATATCACGGTATTATCATTTGCAGATTCTTCAAGCAAGCTGACAAAGTCTTCCAGTGGGTCACTTACAACTGATGTTGGTTGGCCTTACTGTATTTTTTTTTTTTAGACTGCAAGGTGTTTGATACTGTACCACACAAGAGGCTGGGCCAAGCAAGAACTTTAAATGTAGATGAATGGTTCAGAGAACCGACATGTTGATAAATTGGACACATGTGCAACTCTTGGGTATCTTTATTGAGGAAACGTTTCGCCACACAGTGGCTTCATCAGTCCATACGTAGGAGAAACTTGAAGAACAGGAGGAGAATGAGGTAATCAGTCCCTCAACCTTGAGTCGATGTGTTCAGTCTACCATTCTATTCAAGATTGATGGACTGAACACATCGACTCAAGGTTGAGGGACTGATTACCTCATTCTCCTCCTGTTCTTCAAGTTTCTCCTACGTATGGACTGATGAAGCCACTGTGTGGCGAAACGTTTCCTCAATAAAGATACCCAAGAGTTGCACATGTGTCTAATTTATCAAGAACTTTAAATTCTGACGGGAATAACGGGGAACATACTCCGGTGAATCAAGGAGAATCTTAGCGAAAGGAAGCAAAGACTGGGGAGAGAGACGTCAGAACAGTGTATGTCAACCATCTACGAAGCATCTGGATTGAACAAGGAAGCAGAGTGAACGAGGAAGACGTCAGAACAATGTCAACCATCTACGAAATATCTGGGTTTAACAAGGAAGCAAAGAGTGAACGAGGAAGGAGACATCAGAATAGTTCAACCCAGATACTTCTATGAAGTATCTGGGTTGAAGAATCTAAACCTTCAACCAGCTATCCCTTGCTACAGCAACTTTGTGGCAGCTATTTAAGCAAGTCCCAAACCACCCAACACCAGTCTTGCACTCTCACAATTCACTGGTCATCAAAAAGTTAATCAGGTCCAGCAGACAATGAACCAGTAAGCAAGACAACACCCTTTCTCGTCTAGTTTTAATTGCCTCGCTAAATACGCTTCACCCGGCGTGGCATCCCAGGAGTCTATCATCGGTTAACCATCCAGTTATCTTAAAGAATTAGACACATGTGCAACATCTGGGTATCTTTATCTGCAGGCGTTTCTCCATCTAGTGGCTTTATCAATACAAGGACAATGTGAAGAATGTAAAACTATATACAAAAGATGAGGTAATCAGTCCCTGAGGAACTGATTACTTCAGTCCCTCAGTCAACATGACTAATATCAAAACCTAGGGACACATGGGAAGGCGAGGTAGCCTCTGGCAAGCCAAGGCAGCAGCGACCACTGGCTTACCAGTGGTGAAGTCAGCTGTGTTGAGGGGAGGGACGCATCGTGCGTGAAGCGGGGCGGGCTTTGTGGTTCACGGACATGACACATCCGGTGCTAATATGCAGATCACTCACGTTGCCTAACACCACCCTCACTCGTCATACTTTGTCACCAACACCCTCACTTTACCACAAACTGCCAAAATACATACCCAGTGCACACCGCTTGCACACAACTGCACCTTGCTGCCGGCCTTCACTCCTGATCAAGTAATTCGCTGCCAGTGAGGAAATATACTCGTCACCACATACACCTCTTAAATGTACTGCACTCTGGCAGGATTGCTGGTCTTTTTTTTTTCTGCCTCGTCATCATGTGAGATGGCAAGTAATGTTTTTAGAAATTTGTACTTACATTCAGATTATTAAACTTTCCTCTCTTTTGTCAGTAGTGTTACTGATTCCCCATGTAATATACTTGTGTAGTGTATGTAGTTAGTACCAGCTGTATTATACCTGTCCAGTTAGGCCGCAGGCCCCGTTCTCACTAGAGATAGGCTCGACCAGGCACGGCTCCTGGGTTCTCCCCTCACAAGACTCAATATATGTTACCAACCGTCCAACGAGTGTATTCCTCACTCCAATATCTCCTTTAAGTGCCCCACGCAACATTGTCTTGCTAACTACTACTTACTCCTATAAAATTTCCTTTCTAATTTAGTCCTGATCGGAGACCCGGCAGTGAGGGTGATGGTCTCCGGAATTGTAGATAATATATCTTAAATTCCAGATTCTCTCGTGAACACTCGCGCTTGTTGAAAATATGTTAATTTATTTTTAATGCTGTGGTTTGACATCTATTTATCTTATAAGTTGTTATTACGGAAGTTACCCTCGCCAGATAGTTACTACCATATTATACAAGATATTTATAATGTGGGGGAGGGGGACACTAGCTATGTTTCTCCCGTCATATTCTACCACATATGACCCAAGAGGTGGAAAAAGACACATGCAGTTCAGGACATTTATTAGGGGCAACGTTTCGTTGCCTCTAATAAATGTCCTGAACTATACATAAGTGTCTTTTTCCACATCTTGTCGGTATCAGCAGACCATTTCTCAATGCCAAGAGTCCCGCCCTAAGAAACCTCAAGCGTAATGCGTCACCTTAGCCAAGACTACTTAAACTCCCGAGCCTTTCAACAATGAGTTAGTGACGGGAGAAGGACGATGTGGAAAATAATAAGAGTATGCAGAGCGAGACTATTTGGACAAGGTTTAGCTCTAAGCAGAGCGAGACTATTTGGACAAGGTTTAACTCTACGCAGAGCGAGACTATTTGGACAAGGTTTAGCTTTAAGTAGAGCGAGACTATTTGGACAATGTTTAGCTCTAAGCAGAGCGAAATGTTTCTCTAGGTATGGAAAAATAAACAAATGCATTAAAATGCGATCGTCTACTGACTACGTTTCGCCCACACAGTGAGCTTTATCAAGTCACAAAGAGATCGTGTCTGTGATTTGTATTTTATACCTTTCATCTTACCGAGATATGTTCTGCACACCTGTGTCTTGTCATACATGTGTAGGTCATAAGACAGTAACAATCGGTATTTGATACCATTTATTTCCAATCCAGGAAGGTATTACCATTGTGTCAAATACGTGTGATATGAATTTTTTTCTCTGCACTGGTAGGATTGCTGGTATCTTCTTTCTGTCTCATGAGCATGTAATATAACAGGTGAAGTCTTACACACTTCTACTTACACATTTATTATACACACACTTTTACTTTCCTGTTCTTCGTAGTGCTTATTTCTGTGATATTTCCTCTCCAACCCTAAGAGGCCTTGTCTGAGATAGAACCGTGGGGAAGATAATACCCAGAATTACTTACAGATATGATGTAACTAGACCGAAACGTCGTCGTAGGCTTCTCTCTTTTATGTGCGGGTTATTTGTGTATCGTTCCAGTCACGGTATTGTGTCTTTTTTTGTTATTTATGTAACTAGTTTAGAAAAACTACAAACTGTATTGGACTGGAGAAGCTAGTGGCTTCCCCAGTCCCATACAGAGAAGAGCAGTGGAAAATGAGGAGTTTGAGATAATCAGTCCATCATCTTCCTGTTATTCTCTGTATTGGACTGAAGAAGTCACTGGCTGGCGAAACGAACAGATAACCTGCAGACGCTACGGCCTCCAACTGGGAAGGGATGAGGCGGTAAGATACTCGGAGCAGAGAGTGCCTTGGGCCCACACAACGGGTGGATCTCCACTAACGAGTGTGGGCGTAACTGCGGTCCACGGTGACGTGGGAATTAGAGTCTTCCTGTCCAGTTCACGCGGCCTGACTGACGTGATGTGTAATGGCCATTTTCCCCTCTTTAAGTCTTGTCAATGGTTGAAACATGAGTAACTTAACTAGCCACATTCAGAGTCATTTGCTCGAAATTACTTGGCCGTAATGTGATGATTTTACACGCACACGCTAACCTCCACATAATGTCCTGTATCCACTTTTACAGAGGCGTCGTTAAACCTACATATACCTAGAATATGTATATGTATATATATATATATATATATATAATATATATATATATATATATATATATATATATATATATATATATATATATATATAACACCGGCCATATCCAACCGAGGTGACCTAAAAAAGAAGAAACACACCATCCCTGTCTTGCCAGGGCAGCGAAAATACTACAGTTCAAAGCTGCAAATATACCCCCGCCTCTCGCACATTCTATATATTGGACTGATGAAGCCACTGGTTAGCGAAACGTTTCCTCAATAAAGATTCCCATATGTTGCAACAGTGTCTTATTCGTCCACATGTTATTTAAATACTGTCATCCTTGACACCAATTCTCTTGCGTAGAATACTGGTCACTCTGTCCTTTTCCTGGCCTTATAATAATAATAGTAATACCAATCTTTACTTCTAGAAGTACATACTACAACTTATACAAACCTTTGCTGTACCTGTCATATAGTGATCTTTAAGCGATAGGTTATGTGGCATTGTTATTCCGAAGTATTCTACGTGTTCGTTTTGTTCTGCTTGTGTTCTGAATCCTGGTAACATTCTGAGGTCTTCAAAGTCTTTCCAGATTGAAGCAACTGGAATTTGTTCTCGATAAGCATTAACTGACCTTCACTTTTTTTTTTACTAAATGACGAATGGTACTCACGAATTTCTGTTTGCGGGGCTGAGGGAGGAGGTGGAATCTTGGCTCCTGGCTCCGTCCCATGAATTTCATCGACTGCTTTCTACTATACTGAGCCCTCTCATACCTATTTACTTCATTTTCATTAATACATCGGCAGTCTCCCACCAAAGCAGGGTGACCCGAAAAGGAAGAAATACTTTTATCTTTCACTCCATCACTGTCTTGCCAGAGGCGTGCCTACACTACTACAGTTATAAAACTGCAATATATCAACACCCCTCCTTTCGAAAATCTACACAACCATTTAATCAACTTATCGCCAGAGAAGACAACACTCAACACCGAAGATCCTGGAATCATCAATTATCTGTATATCCAACAACATCAACCAGAACAACGGCTTCTATGTAGATAAATGGTTCAGAGAACCGACATGTTGATAAATTAGACACATGTGCAACTCTTGGGTATCTTTATTGAGGAAACGTTTCGCCACACAGTGGCTTCATCAGTCCATACATAGGAGAAACTTGAAGAACAGGAGGAGAATGAGGTAATCAGTCCCTCAACCTTGAGTCGATGTGTTCAGTCCATCAATCTTGAGTAGAATACGGCAGATGAGCGGAGAAGCAGCTTATAAACCGTATGGCAGGAGAGGTGCAGCAGTCATAGGTAGTGTCACATTTGTTCAATGTGGAAGTAGGTTGTGCCCAAGAATTAGGCAAGCGAAGAATTCCCAAGTATTAAGATCCCAAGAAGTTGCAGTGTCTGACAGGTTTGTAGATGAATGGTTCAGAGAACCGACATGTGTCTAATTTATCAACGGCTTCTATAACATAGGTGAACCTCTTACCAAGAAACTTCTTCATCGGTATCCCACATAAGAACATAAGAATGGAGAAACACCGCAGAAGGTCTACTCATATACTTATCCAATCTCTCTTCAAAAGCTACCCAAGGTATTAGACTCTATAACCCTACTCGGTAGATTGTCACATGCAGCATTTTCCACCTGACTCCATCCTATAAATACTCGTATACCTTTTACCCAGGTAGATCTGTTTGTGACTTGATAAAGCCCACTGTGTGCGCGAAACGTTGTCAATAAAGGATCACATTATACTGCTTGTGTTTATATTTCCACCCCTCCTTCAAAGCGCAGGCACTGTACTCCCCACCTCCAGGACTCAAGTCCGGCTAACTCGTTTCTCTGAATCCTTGTTCTTAAAAATGTGAAATAAACATTGTGTAGGCCAGAGCACGGTAAAGGACACGGGACACTGGCAACAATAACCTGGCCAATCCTTCAACTTTTACCGTAGCCGCGACCCGCTGTGCTAATCACGGCCAACCAGTTTGTGGGTGTGGGTCTCCCGTAAACCCTCACCGCGGGGCGCCCCGCCCCCTGCAGATCCCAACACTGACTCAACCCCTCCACCTCTCTCCGTCACCCACCCCAACAACCCCTCCCTCCCTTCTTGAAAAGAGAACAGAGCAACAGCTGATGTACCTTTGATGCGATCTGACAGTCTACTCCCGGAGGCGGGCCATGGACCAGGCTCGTCTGGTGTTTGCCTGGTCAACCAGGCTGTTGCTGCTGGTGCCCCGCTATCCCACTATTATTTATCAATACAAAAATTAAGCCACAGGCCTTAGGCGTAGCACAGAGGTGAGAGCATTCATTAACAATTGCAAGATCCCGGGTTCGATTCCCAGGCACAGAGTAATACATGGTCAAGTTGACATACACTGCCCACCCTCACCTAGAGATTAAAATACATATGTTTGTGTGTTAGCCCACTGTTGTAGGGTGTAGCCAGTAAAAACTGCTAATTAAGTGTTTGAGAAAGCTCCAGGTCTCCTGGAAGACATCCTCTATAAGAAAGCTCCAGGTCTCCTGGAAGACATCCTCTATAAGAAAGTTCCAGGTCTCCTGGAAGACATCCTCTATAAGAAAGCTCCAGGTCTCCTGGAAGACATCCTCTATAAGAAAGTTCCAGGTCTCCTGGAAGACATCCTCTATAAAAAAGCTCCAGGTCTTCTGGAAGACATCCTCTATAAGAAAGTTCCAGGTCTCCTGGAAGACATCCTCTATAAAAAAGCTCCAGGTCTTCTGGAAGACATCCTCTATAAGAAAGTTCCAGGTCTCCTGGAAGACATCCTCTATAAGAAAGTTCCAGGTCTCCTGGAAGACATCCTCTATAAGAAAGCTCCAGGTCTCCTGGAAGACATCCTCTATAAGAAAGCTCCAGGTCTCCTGGAAGACATCCTCTATAAAAAAGCTCCAGGTCTTCTGGAAGACATCCTCTATAAGAAAGTTCCAGGTCTCCTGAAAGACATCCTCTATAAGAAAGTTCCAGGTCTCCTGGAAGACATCCTCTATAAGAAAGCTCCAGGTCTCCTGGAAGACATCCTCTATAAAAAAGCTTCAGGTCTCCTGGAAGACATCCTCTATAAGAAAGCTCCAGGTCTCCTGGAAGACATCCTCTATAAGAAAGCTCCAGGCCTCCTGGAAGACATCCTCTATAAGAAAGCTCCAGGTCTCCTGGAAGACATCCTCTATAAGAAAGCTCCAGGTCTCCTGGAAGACATCCTCTATAAGAAAGTTCCAGGTCTCCTGGAAGACATCCTCTATAAGAAAGCTCCAGGTCTCCTGGAAGACATCCTCTATAAGAAAGTTCCAGGTCTCCTGGAAGACATCCTCTATAAGAAAGTTCCAGGTCTCCTGGAAGACATCCTCTATAAGAAAGCTCCAGGTCTCCTGGAAGACATCCTCTATAAAAAAGCTTAAGGTCTCCTGGAAGACATCCTCTATAAGAAAGCTCCAGGTTTCCTGGAAGACATCCTCTATAAGAAAGCTCCAGGCCTCCTGGAAGACATCCTATATAAGAAAGCTCCAGGTCTCCTGGAAGACATCCTCTATAAGAAAGCTCCAGGTCTCCTGGAAGACATCCTCTATAAGAAAGCTCCAGGTTTCCTGGAAGACATCCTCTATAAGAAAGCTCCAGGTCTCCTGGAAGACATCCCATATAAAAAAGCTCCAGGTCTCCTGGAAGACATCCTCTATAAGAAAGCTCCAGGTCTCCTGGAAGACATCCTCTATAAGAAAGCTCCAGGTCTCCTGGAAGACATCCTCTATAAGAAAGCTCCAGGTCTCCTGGAAGACATCCTCTATAAGAAAGCTCCAGGTTTGGAAGACATCCTGTATAAGGGTTGAAGAGGAAAATAAGAATGACGACCGTAAATACTACTGGGAGTAACTACTTACACTTAACACACTGCAAGTAATCTGGTTCTGAAATAAATGCAGTAGTTAAAAGGCTATATTTTCAAAATTACTGTAATAATAATAATGTAATCATCCTAATTACAGCAATTATATACAAATTATGAGCCGTTAAAAAATAAATGAAACTAATCTTAGAAACCTGTCAAGGGTCAGCCATAGTTCCCAGAGCTTCCCTGTGGCCATGAAGTTCCATGTTCCATGAAGTCTGGCTGATCTCACTACATCAACCACAACACAGCATCATGTGCTCCATGAGGTCTGGCTGCCCTCACTACATCAACCACAACACAGCATCATGTGCTCCATGAGGTCTGGCTGATCTCGCTACATCAACCACAACAAACACAGCATCATCTGTTCCATGAGGTCTGGCTGCCCTCACTACATCAAACATAGCATCATGTGCTCCATGAGGTCTGGCTATCCTCACTACATCAACCACAACAAACACAGCATCATGTGCTTCCATGAGGTCTGATTGACCTGATTATTGACTACATCACAACATTCCACTACTAAAAACGTTATATATATATATATTCTTACGTGTATTAAGTAAATTTGGCTATGTTATATTACGTAAATCTTTGCAAGGTTAGATTTGATTTTTGCAAAGTTAAACATCTGCATACAAAACATCAGGTTAATGTATAAGTGTATCGCTTCTTCTCTGTCCCCCTCTCCTATTTATACTGGCTCCCTTACCTTCGTGTTTCAGTGTGACTTGTAAATGGTCCAAGACGGACCGAAACGTTGTCATAAGCTTGTCTCTCCTAAGTGCTGGTTATTTGTGCTATCTCCTTTATGTTTGATAAGAGCTCGTTGAGAAGTATTCGACCAGTTATGATTACTGGTTATCTCTTAGTGTAGTTGTAGCCCTTTATTAGTGGTTGTTACAAACATAGCCTGTAGACCACTGTTTTAGTGCTTCTCGCAACAAATTTATAACAAGAACAAGATTATCACATAAGGGTCACCATACACAGGGTTCACTTGTTAAAGAAAATGAATCTATTAGGTTTCTGCTTGTTTTATTAACAGTGTTAATAATCACTTAAACTTTCTATAGTGAATAAAATAATCCAATGTTTAAAACAGAATTTCTCATATTGTAATCACTATGAGTAAAACTTATATCAGTACCCTTATTATCACACTTATAATATAGTAAATAACTGTAACTTCGACTAGACAGTTTCTAGACTCCCTCACGAGCAGTCAAAAGATAATTGGGGCCCTGATATTGCAATTATTTCAGGTCACTTTTTATATTTGTATTTTTATATATGCTTCTAAACTGTTGTATTTGGGCGCCTCTGCAAAAGCAGTGATTGTGTGTGAGGTTAAAGTGTTGAATGATGAGAGTATTTTCGTTTTGGGGATTCTTTCTTTCTTTTTGGGTCACCCTGCCTCGGTGGGAGACGGCCGACTTATACACACACACACATTATATATATATATATATATATATATATATATATATATATATATATATATATATATATATATATACAGAAACAGGCATTTATAAGCCTAAACGACACACTGACGCAAATAACAGTTCTTCCAAGGGGACCATTCCTCTTTAAACTCTTTTCTATATCAGAGTCTATAAAAACGTAGCAATTAGACTCTTTAAACTCTTTTCTAATTTCGTCAAGAGTTCTTACACCTTCTCAGGCAGTGCTATACCCTAGTAAAGGGCTTCCAAGACACTGGTGACTTCTGAAGAAATGTAGAGTGGCTAAAAGCCAGATTCTCCAGTAGACGCTTCCTCTAGTAAGGGAAGTTGCAAACTGCTCCAGGTAAGGCTTTACCAGCCAACCTCAACTGTCTGAGAAGGGGTTGAGCAACTCAAATTGTTTGCTGGTACTTAACACTGCACCAACAGTTTAGACTATTTAAACATCCTACCTATGCACAAAACTAAACAATTTATGGCCAGATAATAATATAAAGTAAAGCATCCTTATTTTAGCTACTAATAAAGATACTAATAATATAATAAGTGAAAAAGCCGAAATTACACATTAAATAACTGACCATTTAAAAATGGTGAACAGAGGGCATAATGGTGGGATATTTTGAAGTTTGCCAAGCCAGTCCCCAACTCTAGGCAGTAATTTTAGTTTCAAGATTTAGAACAGATCCGATCCATCCAACATCTTCCATGTGCAAATCATTACATACCTTTCTACTCAGCACTCCAGGGAATAAAATTTGAAGGATTTTAGAAGTTTACAATAATTTAAGTGTTATTGAATTTATACTAGTAATAAAATGTGTAAACATTATCCAGGTTTACAATTATACCTGCCTTAAATGTGTAGACATTATCCAGGTTTACAATTATACCTGCCTTAAATGTGTAGACATTATCCAGGTTTACAATTATACCTGCCTTAAATGTGTAAACATTATCCAGGTTTATAATTATACCTTCCTTAAATATGTAGACATTATCCAGGTTTACAATTATACCTGCCTTAAATGTGTAGACATTATCCAGGTTTACAATTATACCTGCCTTAAATTTGTAGACATTATCCAGGTTTACAATTATACCTGCCTTAAATGGAGCTGTTAAACACCCACCAGTATCCTTTCATAACAATAATAAATATATGCTATGACAATGTAAGATTGTATTATTTACCAACTCAGTCATAATTCTAAGTATTAAGAATAACCTCAAAGATAAATTCTTGCACAGAGTTGCTGACGTAATGTCTGCAGATAAGTGGTGGCCCCTTTAACACAGGTAGTGAGGAGAGTATGATTAAGGTTGAGCATCTTAAGAGGTGCTCCCATACCAGCATGTCCTCCCACTACATAAACTTACTGCTCCTAACACGTATTATGAATGCGCCAAACGTATCTTGCCCGTTTATGTGATTTGCTTTCTTCACCATAAGGTGTCCTGTTGCTCGGTTAGTAGCGCATTTAGCTCACACTGAGGTCCGTTGTTCGATCCCCGGTACAGGTGGAAACATTTGGACGTGTTTCCTTAAGACATCTGCTGTCCCTGTTCACCTAGTTGATCAGGCCCTGATCCATCGGGAGGCCTGGTCGTGGACCGGGCCGCGGGGGCGTTGATCCCCGGAATAACCTCCAGGTAACCTACTAGTTAGTAGGTACCTGGGTGTTAGCTAATTGGTGTGGGTCGCATCCTCGGAAGAAAATTAACCTAATCTGCCTGATATCACCTATGTTTGTATTACTTCTACTACTACATCTAATATTACTACTACTACCACTAGTATTACACCTTACTCTTAAGCCTATATATACCCTCTGTGTCCATGTATTGTTTGTAACGGCTTGACAAAGCTCATGGAGAGCGAAACGTTGCCACAATAAAATGTCACATTAGTTGCACTTGTGTCATTTTATCTAACAGGTTTGTATACGGTGTATCATGTAATTATAGAAGTTATTATGCATTTTTTGGATTGTAGTGTACAAGAGCGACGCCTCATTCGGCAAATTTGTTAATGACCTTGAAGCTTTAGATTAAGTGAATGAAAATATAAGGCCTAAGTGCCACAGTTCCAGGGCTTTTGTCAAGAACATCTTGGCCGCTTCTTCAACATTCATGGAGATGATGTTGAACACTTTCGAGGACCTACTTGTGATGCGCACACCCAACGGAGTGTGATGGTTGAGCACCTTGCCGTTCAGGACCTTCCGTGATGGGGGGGAAAGGAACGCGAGTTGATAAATTAGACACAGCTGCAACACTTGGGTATATCGTAGAAACGTTTCGTCACACAGTGCAGCATTTGTGTGTAATTAACTTGCCAGTTCTCTGAACTATTTATCTACGGGACGCGAGTTGCTTTAGTCTCGTCAACTCTACACGATCGTGAGTGGCACTATCATTATTATAATCATGGGGAGCACTAAACCCGTAGGATTATACAGGGCATGTGAGGGAGGGGATGGAAGGTATTCAGGCTCAATTCAGGGAACCGGAGCACAGATCCAATTCCCAAGACCAAGAGCCTCTCACCAGCATCAAGGAACCTCCCTTGACGGGGGGTGAGTGACACTAATGTTCGGAGAACTACCATAATCAACAAAACATCTTGATGGCCGACTCCCTGATTTTTTTCCCAAACCACAAAGTCGGTATGTTGAAGTCGTTAACAGGTGCTGTCTCTGGGAAGCGACATACCTATGACCAATTTAGATAGTAGTTAATGAGTACAGATGAGAGACGAAGTCATGTGATGTGGCGTAATGGTACTGATCCCTTGTCATGTTAAACCGTGATTCCTTATCTATTTTCAGATAAATGTATTATTATTATTATAATCAAAAAGAAGCGCTAAGCCACAAGGGCTATACAGCTCAGATAAATGTAAAATTGCCAGAAGCCACACAGGAAGGTACTACAGTTGTATCATATATGAAGAAACTTATTAAATATTTTACACTGGCAGGATTACTTGTCTTTTCTATATCTTAAACACGTAAGATGAGAAGTAAATTATACAACTAATGCTAATATCAAATATTCAATGCATGCATGTGAATATATATTATGTACGTGTCGACACGCTCATCTGAATTTCTTTTACATTTCTTGGCCTCAGAGTGTTTCTTTTCAACTCTTTGAGGAAGTGTCTGTATAGTCCTTGTGGCTTAGCGCTTCTTTTTGATTATAGTAATAATAATTTGAGGAAGTGTATAAAAATGGCGACTTAGTTGCCGGAAGCAAGGGATTAGTGCCTCTATACCTTCTGTATTAACTACTAGTACCTCTATACCTTCTGTATTAACTACTAGTACCTCTATACCTTCTGTATTAACTACTAGTACCTCTATCCTTCTGTATTAACTACTAGTACCTCTATACCTTCTGTATTAACTACTAGTACCTCTATCCTTCTGTATTAACTACTAGTACCTCTATCCTTCTGTATTAACTACTAGTACCTCTATACCTTCTGTATTAACTACTAGTACCTCTATCCTTCTGTATTAACTACTAGTACCTCTATACCTTCTGTATTAACTACTAGTACCTCTATCCTTCTGTATTAACTACTAGTACCTCTATCCTTCTGTATTAACTACTAGTACCTCTATCCTTCTGTATTAACTACTAGTACCTCTATCCTTCTGTATTAACTACTAGTACCTCTATCCTTCTGTATTAACTACTAGCACCTCTATCCTTCTGTATTAACTACTCGTTAAAAGACGAAAAATGAAATTTAAAGTTGGGTTGTCTGAACGTGAATGGATGTAGTACAGACAATAGGATTTTTTTTTTGTTACGAAAGAAAGAAAACCGGAAATGCTAGTACTAACTTTAATATTTAAAGCTACTACGACACTATACAAATTAACAAGCACACTTCAACGTACATACACACAAATTCCAAATCGATCACATCAAAATACCAACGAAACACCGGGTACAAACTATCACACAAGAATTACTGGCTGGGAACATAAATACATACTACATCCTTTATTTTCCTTAATCGCCTAAGGTTAGGCTCTCCTGGTGACCGCCTGATCAACCAGATTATGCCTGCAGGCCCACATAGCCATCACAACGGGTCTCCTTAAATTCTTACAGCGTTGATGGTAACATATAATCAAGAGAGCAGGTGATGGTAGTAGAACAAGACAAAAACAACGTGTGGTATACTGGTCAGGTTGGAAGGTGGGTTAGTAATTTGTGACGCTAAGTGGCTTGAAGAAGACGACGACATTCTTTGGATTATTAACCCCGGGGGGTTAATAACCTCAGTAACCCAAGAAAGTTAGGTAGTGTGGCTTATTTTCATTGTGGTCCTTACCTGTGATTTAATTGTAACCTGTTTCGGGAGTTTTCCTATTCTAGCAATTCTGCCCGGGGCCAGGTGTCTCTGTTGATTGCCTTCTAGGTCCTCTATCTCCCCAGGATGCGACCCACAACTTTCGACTAACTCCTAGGCATTTATTCATTGTTAGGTGAACAAGGGTAGCAGGTGTATGGAAATTTACCCACCGATTTCAACTCGACTCATTTTAAACCCTTGTCCTTTGAGTTGTTATATGGTGCGACAACCACCACCAGGGATGGATAACGTGCCGATAACGTGTCAGCGTGCCTCGTTGTGCTCCCGGTTTTTCTGGTGTTTTCACGGTCGCTCTTACGTGCTAGAACTTTAATTTGTGTCATCAATCCTATACGATACATCCCTCTAGCGCCTGGAACCAATCTTGGCCGGAAAACATTATATACTGAGTAAAAAAAGGAGAATTAGTGTGCACTTCCTAGCAGAGTTTACTGCCAGAGGGGAATCATAAGCCTGTCCCGTGTGGAAAAAATAATAATATTGAACTTTGTGTCAGAGGAAAGAAAGTCTCCCTGAAAGCATTGAGTATACATAGTGTATAGTGTATACTACAGTGGCTCCCTAGTATATTGATGATAAAGGCTAAAGTGTCATTTGAAAACAGGTGAATTTGTAAATGAAGTGATAAGCCTATAGAGGCAGGTGCCAGAAGTCGCCAGAAACTTACCACAGGTCAGCTGTTTTTAATAATCTTCCTGGCCTGCTAGTGTACTCGCATATAATCTAGTGATACCAGTGAATAGCAGAATACAGTGTTGTAGTAGCAACTAACCAGTATTATAATGGTACTTAGTGAAGTGGAGTGACTTTCATTAGTTTCTTTTTCTTGAAATACCAGACGTTACTGTGAATTTCATATAACCTGTAGTTACCAGCGGTCGCAATATACACAACGAGAAGCAATTATTACTACAGAAAAAGCGCCCTTCCTCCAAAATTTGCACCAGTCAACTATAGTGATAATATAGCATTTATTGTGGTGGAGACGGAAAAAAAAAAAAAAAAAAAAAAAAAAATAGAGAAGCTAGATACAGCGATTGATAAACAAAGGTGGAGGCTCGACCGTTCGTCATTGTAGGAGTGCCAGCAGTCACCGGCTCTTCAACACGCAAGTTATACTTTTGTATCAATCAAATCACATATTACTCGGGTAGATAATTTCCAGTAGATCCTTCATGTGTTAGCTCAAATCACCGACCAGTATGGTTTAAATAAGTGACCCACTGATCAGATCAGATAGACTGGTCCGAACCCTTGACTGGTCCGAACCCTGGACTGGTTTCAAACGGTTTCGTTGTGCACCACCTAGCAGGTTATTAATAGAATATTCAAGAGGTTGCTAGTAGAATTGCAGTAAATAAACCATTCAAATCATTATGAAGCTGTGTGTAGTCTGTGGTCAGTCAAACAAACGGGCTTCCACATGCATAAATTGTCATTTCTGTGGAAATTGGTGTCACGCCCCTTGTGCAGATATCCAAGAACTAGCTACAAGCAGTATTAAAACAGGGAAGTGTTTTTGGGTATGCCCAAATGAGATAAATCTGTGGACTAAAATCACAAGGGTATTAAAAGAGGTCAACATCAAAGCTGCTTTCATAGAAAACCTGGAAGCTTTCTACAACAGATGGGAACATAAAAAGTCCGGGCTGAATGGTACTGCCCTTGATACTGGCCATGTAGTCAGAAACTGTAAGGCTGGAGATGATGTCCTGGTAGTCAGTAAATGGGGGGCTGATAGTGCTGTCCTGGGAGACAGAAATGGGGAAGCTGGAGGTGCTGTCCTGGGAGACAGTAATGGTGAAGCTGGAGGTGCTGTCCTGGGAGACAGTAATGGTGAAGCTGGAGATGCTGTCCTGGGAGACAGTAATGGGGAAGCTGGAGATGCTGTCCTGGGAGACAGTAATGGTGAAGCTGGAGATTTTGTCCAGGTAGTCGGGAATTATACGCAGGAAGGAATACATATGAATGACCACATAGGGGACAGGAGCCATAGTAGGGAAACAAGTGTAGTCAAAGATAAGATAAAACCAATATTGCAAACTAGAAATACCGCAGGAAATAGCAAACAAGAGGACTCCACTAGCAATAGTGAGGATATATTACCAAAAACAAATGGTGGGAGCTCCATTGTTGGTGCTAGGGAGGATAGAAGTAAGACAGGGAAACATGCACCAACAGGGAATACAGTCACAGAAACCCAAGGCAAACGGAAACCAAGCCTGTGCACATACTATGCACTCGGTATCTGCTGGCATGGGAAATCTGGAAAAACAGATGGGACGTGCAACTATGACCACCCTAGGAAATGCCATGCCCATATGACAACAGGAAAATGCAAACTCCCTTCCTGTAAGCTTTTTCACCCTGAACTGTGTACCTCTTCAGTACAGGAAAGACTGTGCTATAACTTAAATTGCCAGGCATACCATCTAAAGGGGACAAAAAGATACAAAACATCCAGGCCATGGGAAAACCTGGGTAGCAACAGCCACTCAAGAGGGAGAGGTTTTTTAGTGCCAGGAAGGAAAAAAAACTGGCAGGAAATGGCAGAAATCGTACACCAAATCCAGTCATTCCTGGAGTGGAACCACAGTCGATGGCCTCCACTCCAAACCAACAGATACAGATACTAATGCCGGAAAAAAAATCCCCCCCCAGTACCAACAATACCACCAGTCCGATAACATTCTTCTTTGCAAATATACAGGGTCTAAAGCCAGCAACAAACAACAAAATACCTTTCATCCGTGGACTGTTTGCAGAGGCAAAGGCAATGTTCGCGGCTTTCACTGAGAC
Source organism: Cherax quadricarinatus (assembly GCF_038502225.1). Taxonomy (NCBI): domain Eukaryota; kingdom Metazoa; phylum Arthropoda; class Malacostraca; order Decapoda; family Parastacidae; genus Cherax; species Cherax quadricarinatus. The sequence goes on along the minus strand of NC_091379.1, from coordinate 2,910,964 downwards.
CCACATAAAGGATCACTTGGACAACGAAATATGGATCCCAGGTTACAACCTATACAGATGTGACAGAGTGAACAGGCAAAAGGGGGGGGTTGGCCTGTACATTGCAGAGTCACTTGTTTGCACAGAACTGCTAAATGCCTCAAATGATGTAGTGGAAGTTTTAGCAGTAAAGGTCGAGAACCAAAACCTAGTCATTGTGATAGTCTACAAGCCTCCGGATGCAACATCCCAGCAATTCCAGGAACAGCTGTTAAAAATTGACCACTGTCTGGAAAACCTTCCAGCTCCTGCACCCAACATCTTGCTCCTGGGGGATTTCAACTTAAGGCACCTAAAATGGAGGAATATAGCAAATAATATTGTTGCAGTAATAACACCAGGAGGCAGCTCTGATGAAAACTCACACTCACGCGAGCTTTTAAATCTCTGCACAAAATTCAATTTAAACCAGCAAATAATGGAGCCTACTAGACTGGAGAATACACTAGACCTCATCTTCACTAACAATGATGATCTGATAAGAAATATCACCATATCAAAAACAATATACTCAGATCACAACATAATTGAGGTTCAGTCATGTATGCGCGGAGCCCCAGACCGACATAATGAGATTAGTCACGAGGGAGCATTCACCAAATTCAACTTCAATAACAAAAACATAAAGTGGGACCAAGTAAACCAAGTCCTAACCGATATAAGCTGGGAAGATATACTAAGCAACACAGACCCCAACTTATGCCTAGAACAGATTAACTCGGTAGCACTCGATGTATGCACAAGGCTTATTCCTCTAAGAAAAAGGAGGAGTAGATGTAAAACAGAAAGAGACAGGCGCTCCCTTTACAGGCGACGGAAAAGAATAACAGAGCGGCTAAAAGAGGTCAATATATCTGAAATGCGTAGGGAGACACTGGTCAGAGAAATAGCAAGCATCGAACTTAAGCTAAAAGAATCCTTTAGGAGTCAGGAATCGCGGGAAGAACTAAAAGCCATAAATGAAATCGAAAGAAACCCAAAGTATTTCTTCTCCTATGCCAAATCAAAATCGAGAACAACGTCCAGTATTGGGCCCCTACTTAAACAAGATGGGTCCTACACAGATGACAGCAAGGAAATGAGTGAGCTACTCAAGTCCCAATATGACTCAGTTTTTAGCAAGCCGCTAACCAGACTGAGAGTCGAAGATCAAAATGAATTTTTTATGAGAGAGCCACAAAATTTGATTAACACAAGCCTATCCGATGTTATCCTGACGCCAAATGACTTCGAACAGGCGATAAATGACATGCCCATGCACTCTGCCCCAGGGCCAGACTCATGGAACTCTGTGTTCATCAAGAACTGCAAGAAGCCCCTATCACGAGCCTTTTCCATCCTATGGAGAGGGAGCATGGACACGGGGGTCGTCCCACAGTTACTAAAAACAACAGACATAGCCCCACTCCACAAAGGGGGCAGTAAAGCAACAGCAAAGAACTACAGACCAATAGCACTAACATCCCATATCATAAAAATCTTTGAAAGGGTCCTAAGAAGCAAGATCACCACGCATCTAGAAACCCATCAGTTACACAACCCAGGGCAACATGGGTTTAGAACAGGTCGCTCCTGTCTGTCTCAACTATTGGACCACTACGACAAGGTCCTAAATGCACTAGAAGACAAAAAGAATGCAGATGTAATATATACAGACTTTGCAAAAGCCTTCGACAAGTGTGACCATGGCGTAATAGCGCACAAAATGCGTGCTAAAGGAATAACAGGAAAAGTCGGTCGATGGATCTATAATTTCCTCACTAACAGAACACAGAGAGTAGTCGTCAACAGAGTAAAGTCCGAGGCAGCTACGGTGAAAAGCTCTGTTCCACAAGGGACAGTACTCGCTCCCATCTTGTTCCTCATCCTTATATCCGACATAGACAAGGATGTCAGCCACAGCACCGTGTCTTCCTTTGCAGATGACACCCGAATCTGCATGACAGTGTCTTCCATTGCAGACACTGCAAAGCTCCAGGCAGACATCAACCAAATCTTTCAGTGGGCTGCAGAAAACAATATGAAGTTCAACGATGAGAAATTTCAATTACTCAGATATGGTAAACATGAGGAAATTAAATCTTCATCAGAGTACAAAACAAATTCTGGCCACAAAATAGAGCGAAACACCAACGTCAAAGACCTGGGAGTGATCATGTCGGAGGATCTCACCTTCAAGGACCATAACATTGTATCAATCGCATCTGCTAGAAAAATGACAGGATGGATAATGAGAACCTTCAAAACTAGGGAGGCCAAGCCCATGATGACACTCTTCAGGTCACTTGTTCTATCTAGGCTGGAATATTGCTGCACACTAACAGCACCTTTCAAGGCAGGTGAAATTGCCGACCTAGAAAATGTACAGAGAACTTTCACGGCGCGCATAACGGAGATAAAACACCTCAATTATTGGGAGCGCTTGAGGTTCCTAAACCTGTATTCCCTGGAACGCAGGAGGGAGAGATACATGATTATATACACCTGGAAAATCCTAGAGGGACTAGTACCGAACTTGCACACGAAAATCACCCACTACGAAAGCAAAAGACTTGGCAGACGATGCACCATCCCCCCAATGAAAAGCAGGGGTGTCACTAGCACGTTAAGAGACCATACAATAAGTGTCAGGGGCCCGAGACTGTTCAACTGCCTCCCAGCACACATAAGGGGGATTACCAACAGACCCCTGGCAGTCTTCAAGCTGGCACTGGACAAGCACCTAAAGTCAGTTCCGGATCAGCCGGGCTGTGGCTCGTATGTTGGTTTGCGTGCAGCCAGCAGCAACAGCCTGGTTGATCAGGCTCTGATCCACCAGGAGGCCTGGTCTCAGACCGGGCCGCGGGGGCGTTGACCCCCGGAACTCTCTCCAGGTAAACTCCAGGTAAACTCCAGGACAACAAACAGTTGGTCTGCTCTGGGACCAAGCTATTGAGAGCGGGGGCGGCGACCCCTTTGATGAGTTCCGAGAGTCTACTCCCGGAGCCCGGTCATGTGCCAGGCTCGGCTGGTGCCTGCCCGGTCAACCAGGCTGCTGCTACTCGCTGCCCCACAGAAATCTACGTGTATCCTTCGGGGAACCTCAACCATTAAGCTACAAGTCACTGCTGTTTCATTATGAGTAATGAGACTCTCAATAATGTTGAGTGTTGACGAATTGTTTCTAAGTGAAGGTGAACACAGATGATGAGTGATGTCAATAGGTTAAGACATTTAGTGAGTGATATCACTAGGTAAATATTTATTGTGGTGATGATTACTAATTAATGAGGATACTGGTGGTGTTGTAGTAAAGTGGTAAGCATGTAATAAGGTAAGTGGCAGTGGTGGTGGGTGGGTGAGGGAGATGGGGTGGTGGAGAGGAAGGCTGAGGGAACAAAACCATGTAGTAGAGATGAAAAGACAAGCGTAGCTGATATTTATGTAGTGATCCTGGAGATGGAGCGGGTCACCACTACCCCCCACAATAGACAAGTCAGCTGATAAAACAAACACGCTTCGAACACAAAGCCTTTATTAGATACGTTTCGTTCAAGAAAAGCTTCAAGTCACGATAAAGCTGTTACTTTCTGCAATATATATATATATATATATATATATATATATATATATATATATATATATATATATATATATATATATATATATATATATATATATATATATATAATATATATGCAATACATTGGTCTTAAGGGCACACATGGAACTTTTTGTTTACCTATAACATACACATGTATATTTTTTTACAACTGTCCTGGGGGACACCAGCTCTGCCCACTTATTTTCACTGAGATCCTTGAAACAAATTAAGCACTCTCACAGGTAACAGGTCACGGGTAACAAGTCACGGGTAACAGGTAACAGGTCACGGGTAACAAGTCACGGGTAACAGGTAACAGGTCACGGGTAACGTGCTCTACCCAACAAGGAAGAACAACTTCCGAGTATGAATGAGTCCAAGGCGACACATGAACGTAAATTTACATTATGAAGCACAAAGCGTCCTCTGTTAGGAGCTGCAGTCAGGAAGTTCCTTTGTGTGTCAGGTCCCAGGGAAGGTAAAGCTAAGGCTCTGAATACAGGTTGAAGGTCGGCTGAGACGTGACCCGACGACCCCAGCCTTCCTTTCTCCATCAGCGTCATGTAGTGTCACATTCTCCCCTTCCCTCTCTATTCCCATCCTACCATCACCTCCCTTCACTCTCTCCAACCCTCCACCATATTCACCCACAAACCTCACCTTGTGCAGAGCCAGGGTGGGGGTGAGGGAGGGAGGAGGCCCTGGACACGGAGAACAATGGTAGGGGCAAAACACAGATAAGCATCTGTGAAGGATGTTGATGCTGAGGGAATGCAAGAGGTAACAGAGGATGAACAAGTGTCAGTACGTGATACCAATAACCAAACTAACAACACACACGGTGGGGCACAAAGCAAAGGAAGGAGATTAACAACAGAGAGAGAGATAATAAACAGCGGGTAAAGAGAGAGATGTTAAGTATAGGACTAAAGCGAGAGAGGGGTGGAGGATCGAGAGAGAGGGTAAGAATGAGAAGATTAAAGTGAGGGAAGAGAACGACGCTAAGAATAGGAGGGAGAAGGGAGATAAGGTAGAATGGGGACTGAAAAGGGAAGGGAAGGAAGGGGAGGACAAGGATGGTAGGTAGAAGATGTTAGAGGGTCGCTGGTTCTTGGCAGTGTGGTGGGGGTTTTAAGTAATAGCTGTGTGCCCGCTGGCGGTGGAAGTGGCGGCTGCGGCTGCGGCTGCGGCTGCGGCAGTGACGGCGGGGCCAGACCTCTACCACCCATGGAGCCACTCGTGGGTCCATGGGTCCCGGCACCCATGAAGCCTCCCCTGTACGCACATGCTTACAACAAATTCTATAAAACACGTTTCCAACAAACCACTCAACACTGCAGTTATATACGTCGAGAGGTACAGACGCCCACCCAGGGATACACCAAGCGCCACTCATTTGAACTGCAATGCTTCAGACGCTCAAACACAAAACTTGCCTGAAATACTCTGCATAACTATGGGCTTTCTGCATACACAACTCAATGCCACCCATCTCTGTACAAACATTGTATAATAATAATAATAATAATAATAATAATAATAATAATAATAATCAAATAATAATAATAATATTATTATTATTATATCTTAACTGTCCTGATGAATCTTTATCCTAATATCTTCAGTAACATCGATAAGCCCATAAGCTCTGAACCAATGGGAACAGACATGAGACCACGGTATCGAATTGATCTGCCGATGCACTGCCGCAGATACACCTGTGTTCGGCAAGGATAGAGGCGATAATACCAGTGCCAATAGTCTGTTGTAGGTAGGGGTAGATGCCTAAAAAGAAATCAGAAACAGTCAATAAAAATTCCCAGATATAATAAGCTCTCACTACCAAGTGGTGAGCTCCGTCCTTCCCCGATACACTCAAGTATGACTCACGAAATCGTAATGACACGATTGCTGAGAAAATTTTCTTTACTATCGCGCTATACCAGTGTGATTATTTGTAGCTGATTGGGATAACTGGTCTAGTCGAGGAGCCTGATAGAATAACCCAGAATCTGGCTCCATTAATGATTATTATGATGTGAACCTCAACTTTGTCCCTAAGGTGCTTAAAAAGATTATTATAATAAAAAAGAAGCGCTTAACCTACAAGGGTCATACAGCCTTGCAGCCTTTTACGAAAGTAAAAGACTGGGCAGGCGATGCAAAATGCCCCCAATAAAAAGTAGGGGCGCCATTACCTGGAGGTTATTCCGGGGATCAACGCCCCCGCGGCCCGGTCCACGACCAGGCCTCCCGATGGATCAGGGCCTGATCAACTAGGCTGTTACTGCTGGCCGCACGCAGTCCGACGTACGAGCCACAGCCCGGCTGATCCGGCACTGACTTTAGGTATCTGTCCAGCTCTCTCTTGAAGGCAGCCAGGGGTTTATTGGCAATTCCCCTAATGCTTGATGGGAGGCTGTTGAACAGTTTTGGGCCCCGGACACTTATGGTGTTTTCTCTTAGTGTACCAATGGCGCCCCTACTTTTTATTGGCGGCATTTTGCATCGCCTGCCCAGTCTTTTACTTTCGTAGGGAGTGATTTCTGTGTGCAGATTTGGGACCATTCCTTCCAAGATTTTCCAAGTGTAGATTATGATATATCTCTCCCTCCTGCGTTCCAACGAGTACAAGTCAAGTGCTTTCAAGCGTTCCCAGTAGTTAAGGTGCTTGACAGAACTTATACGTGCAGTAAAGGATCTCTGTACACTCTCTAGATCTGCGATTTCACCTGCTTTGTATGGAGATGTTAATGTACAGCAGTATTCCAGCCTAGAGAGAACAAGTGATTTGAAAAGGATCATCATGGGCTTGGCATCTCTCGTTTTGAAAGTTCTCATTATCCATCCTATCATTTTCTTTGCACGTGCGATCGTGGCACTGTTGTGATCCTTGAAAGTGAGATCCTCAGACATTACTACTCCCAGGTCCCTTACATTATTTTTCCGCTCTATTGTATGGCCGGAGTCAGTAGTATACTCTGTTCTAGTTATTATCTCCTCCAGTTTTCCATAACGGAGTAGTTGGAATTTGTCCTCATTGAACATCATATTGTTTACCGTTGCCCACTGGAAAACTTTGTTTATATCTTCTTGGAGGTTAACCGCGTCCTCAGCAGATGACAGCCTCATGCAGATCCTAGTATCATCCGCAAAGGATGATACGGTGCTGTGGTGTATATCTCTGTTTATGTCTGATATGAGGATAAGGAATAAGATGGGGGCGAGTACTGTGCCTTGTGGAACAGAGCTCTTCACTATGGCAGCCTCCGATTTAACTCTGTTGACCACTACTCTTTGTGTTCGATTTGTTAGGAAGTTGAAGATCCATCTCCCCACTTTCCCAGTTATTCCTTTAGCACGTATTTTATGGGCTATTACGCCATGATCGCATTTGTCAAATGCTTTTGCAAAGTCTGTGTATATTACATCTGCATTCTGATTTTCTTCCAGTGCATCCAAGGCCATGTCATAGTGATCCAGTAGTTGTGAGAGGCAGGAGCGACCTGCCCTGAACCCATGTTGCCCTGGATTGTGCAGATTTTGGGAATCCAGGTGATTTGCAATCCTGCCATTGGTACACTAAGGGAAAACACCATAAGTGTCCGGGGCCCAAAACTGTTCAACAGCCTCCCATCAAGCATTAGGGGAATTGCCAATAAACCCCTGGCTGCCTTCAAGAGAGAGCTGGACAGATACCTAAAGTCAGTGCCGGATCAGCCGGGCTGTGGCTCGTACGTTGGACTGCGTGCGGCCAGCAGTAACAGCCTAGTTGATCAGGCCCTGATCCATCGGGAGGCCTGGTCATGGACCGGGCCGCGGGGGCGTTGATCCCCGGAATAACCTCCAGGTAACCTCCTCCAGGTATCTACGGTTCCTAGTCCGATAGGATGTGTAACTTTGTCCCAATGACCATCTTATACAGTAAGGTTGAACACTTAAGTTAATATCGACCTCAGAAGATTGTCGAATACCCTTAGTTTTGGGTTGTCATACGAGGGTCCTAATATGTTGATCCGGGAAAGCTCAGGCACTCTGTAAGAAGGTACGAAACGCCTCGATGGCTTATTCACTGGATCCCTCTTTCTCTCTCTCATACACACACACACTATATATATGATTGTGGTCAAGCACGTAGCCTCGACCCCGGTAAACAAATCAATGAGCACACGGGCGTCCCACATTGTTTAATATTTAGTTCAGTGAAACAATGGCAACATATTTTGGGGTTAGGTTATCACCTTGGGTAACTGTGAAGATCAGTGCGAGTTACATATGGGTGACTGACCATCGTGCAGTCAGGAATCCCCTTCCAGGCTGCTGTTCTCTGGCAGCTCTAAAATATACATTTGTTAATTCTGGCATCCAAGTATAAACGGTGTCTCGCAGCTCGGTTGGTAGCGTACTCAGCTCACACAATGAGTGTCCGTGGTTCGCTCCTCGGTACGGATGGAAACACTGGGTGTTAGCCGACTGGTGTGGGTCACATCCTAGGGACAAAATTACCCAAAATGCTCTGCATAATCAGGGTCCTTCTATATAGTATGTCAATGATGTCAGCTAGGACTATGTAAGTTGCATCGTGTACTTGTAGAAATAAAGATCATTATTATTATTATTATTATTATTATTATTATTATTATTATAAACAGGAGAGCATTACTGCCTTGAATCATAACACTGACACACTGTCCCAGCTTGCAGAAGTTCTCATAATTCACCCTATAATTATCCAATAACCCTATTACCCTATAATTATCTTGGTCTAGGCTATAAATGTCTTGTGATTTATCATTTCTTCGTCATGTTCCTTCAGGTATGTGAAAAAGTGGCCCCGTCCTTTATGTTACAAACATTATTAACCTGACTAAGTAGTTGGAATTTACCACCGATAATACATGTCACTTTCTGATCATAACTGAAAAGGGTTAGCCTTATACATCTCAGGATTTTGTGTTGATAATTTTACAATGACGTGAATATAATTAACATAATTCAATGTGTTAACATGACCCAGTTTTTCTATCAGTCTTGACTCCTGGTAAACTAAGACAAGCAACACAGGCTGGAACTGTTGTCCTTAGAAAGTAGGCGAGAAAGATGCATCATAATCTACACCTGAAAGATACTGGAGGAACTGGTACCAAGCCTGCACACCGAAATTACTACTTATGAAAAACAGGGCAGAGAGAAAACTCAGTGTTAAGGGACCACGACTCTCCAACGCTCTCCCTTCACGCATAAGGGATATCATCCCCCCCCCACTAGTTATTTTCAAGAAGGAACTTGACAGATTCCCTAAAACATTCCTGATCAGTCGGGTTGAGGTGCATATGATGGACTCGGGCGGCGGGCACCAACAGCTTGATCGATCAGGCCAGCAACCAGGAAGCCTGGTCTGGGACCGGGCCGCGAGGCGATAGATCTTGAAAGTGGCGTTCCTGGATCAGTTCTTACAGTTATAAACAAAACGTTTGTAAAGTCCAGGACTGAGTATAATTCCAGACTGAATTTGGCTACTGAGACTGGAAAAAAAAAAAGGGACTCAGTTACATTGTCTGATTTGGTGTCAGACATATTACTAGCAATATCGTAGAGGGCACAATAAAAAATGTAAAAATATTAGAGAATTACAAAATACTAGTAAAGTTTGTGAGGATAGCGTCTCTTGTTAACATCACAAGAAAATGAGAGAACTGATACCGTGGCAGAAATAACATTAAAAGAAAATATTTGCAGGATACAGATTTGGAGAAACACTGCAGCAAATTACAAGGAAAATACACAATAAAAATATAGAGAATGAGTTGAACGAGAGAAGGGTGTTAGTCAATAGTGAATCTGCAGAATTACAATGAGGTTACATCAGAGGAAAGGTGGAAGAGCAAATACAGTGGTGCCTCGGGATACGAACTTAATTCGTTCCAGAAGGCTGTTCGAGTGGCGATACCGAACGAATTTGTCCCCATAAGAAATAATGTAAATTAGATTAATCCATTACGGACCCCTAAAAATACACTTACATAATTATTCGAGTTTTGAGGTGTTCGTAACCCGAGGTACCACTGTACTATAGTGGCCAAGATTTCGTTCAAGTCGATTAGGCCAACAACCAGGAGGCCTGGTATCTGACCGGGACGTGGAGATGTCAACAGCGTAATATTTGTATATTATATAGTTCCCTAATACATTTATAGCCAGGCTCCCTTGCCATGCCGCCATCGCCTCCATAACAGTCCATCGGTGTTATCTTAGCTATCATCTCCCGTCTATCGAACCCTACGATAGGGAAGGGGCAATGACCCCTGAAACTGTCCACAGGTAATCTACGGGTTACTTGCGTATGTAGCAGATAGTAAAGACAATGCAGAGTGTGTGGAGAACACGATAAATACTCTCCTACAATATATTTTATAAAGCAGCAAATTAAAAATACTGTATACAGAATTAATAACATAAACGCGAGTTTACTTGTGACCCGTTTCGAGGATTCTTTTACCACTATAACAATCAAAGATAAGAGTTGATATCGCTATGGCGCGTCAACTACTTGGCTTGTATGTAATGCTTTCATGACAGCATGTTCACTCACAATGAGCGGCGCTACCAAATAAACTAACAAAAATCTATAGAAAATGTAACATATCCAGTGCGTTATACCAAGAACATTTTCATTTCTATTTTGATACTGACCGTAATGGATAACACCAAAATAACCGTGAGATTAATTCTGACGAGGACACGAAAGCGCTACAGGAAGATCTGAAGAGACTGATGCACTGTTCGGAGAAGTGGCAGATGCAGTATAATACAGACAAATGCACTGTTCTGAACCTTTCGAAAAGAAAATAACAAGGCTGCTTATGAACTAAGGTGTGTTCTTGTCTGCTTATTGTGAGGATAATTAATACCCTCATTAACTATAAAAATAGTTGGAGAAATACATGTGATAAATGCAAGGAACTATATCTAGCATGGGCCAGTAGGCCTACTGCAATGTTCACTTATTTGCTATTAACCTAAAAAACAAAAGTCACAAGTTGCGCAGGACGGACCGAAACGTTGTCAAAAGCGCTTCTTTCTTTCCTATGTCCGGGTTATTTGCGTGTTGTGTTAGTAACCTAATTTGCCGCTAACCTTCGAAGTCAATATTTACCAAAGGCTTCGCAAAATTCATGAAGGAATTATCTGCATTATGCGTTACTATTATGTGTGCGTGAGAGAGGTACCCATGATATGTAGCTGGCGAATTTCATTATTAAACAATACCTTTCTACATGTCGGTACAGTATAGTCATCTAGCTAGCCGTCCACCCCGGCAGGCGTTACATAACTTCCCATGATCTATACCTGGGGAACTGTTCCACCCCCAGCAGGCATAACCTGCTGCATACCTTTCCTTCCCCAACAATCATAACTTGTGCTCCTTGCCACAAGCAAATTACACACCTTTCCTCCGCCAGCAAGCATATATACTACTATACTCCTTACCCCCCGCTGGTACACACCTAGGTAATGGGGCCAATAGCTAAGTCTCAACCCCCGCAAACACAAATAGGTGAATACCTTCGCTCCCCCAGCAAGCAAATACTACACTCCCTACCCAAGGTTGATACGTACCCTCCCTCCCCAAGCAAGCATAACCAGCACCCCACCTCCCCATGCAGTAACCACAAACCTTGGTGATGGTGCCGGCGTGGGGACGCGGCTGCGCCACTCCCTCTTACCTGGCGGAGGAGAAACAGGATTTATAAACTAGCGTGCGTGGTCCCGTATACCGTGGCGGAACATTCACTGGTGTAATTTAGATGGAAAAACAATGCATAGTGAACAACACCCAGTATTAAATGCATGCGTGCATGAAACGTTAGTGGCATCCCATTCTTAAATGTGAGGGATATGGAACTTCCTCCCGTTGTCTTATGTTTTATGCTGGGAGGTAAAAAAAATTGTGAAGTGCCAGGGGTGGAATATGTAGATGAGGTCCGCCCAGTGTGGTCTACAGGTACACATCATGGAAGTGGACGAATACCTTACTGTGGACTAGTTGTATCATATACACTACGCTACACCACCAAACACACACCACGCCACATCACACAACACTGATCCACACCAGCAACAGACATTATTATTATTATTATTATGAGGAAGCGTTTAACCCAGTGGATCACATAACGCTTGAAGAATGGGACGCACTCATATTTGATCCAAGAAAGGAGAGGGGGGAGGAGAAATAAGTAGTGGTGAGTGTGAGAGAGCAACAAGTGTGGTGTCGAGTTTACAAGAAATATGGATGGTAACTACAGTGTATGTGAGTGTATCCCCACAGACATGAAATATTTTATTCACTCAAGTGAGCCATAATGCAGTCACAACCCAGAAATATATTTCAACGTGACGTCCTTGAAGTGAATAAAAAGTCACATGAAATATCACAAACATTTAGCTCAGAGCTCTATCAAGTTCTTTGAGTAAAACGCAGCTTTAATAAGAGTTTACGCTCTTTTATATGTATTTCCAGCTCACTGCTTGATCCACGTGATGAAGCAACAGTGGAACATGATAAACAACTATAAACGTCTCACGTAAATGGCTTAGAAAACCCACAAGTTGAAGATTGATACACAGGGAACGTTTTGCCTGGCGAAACCTTCCTCAATATTCTCAAATGCTCCAAAAGTGTCTGAATTATCAACTTCTAGTTTTTCAAACCAGCCGGAAGAAAGGTGGAGAGGTTTTCAAGAGGAAACTGCACCTCTACCCTGCAACAAGAACCAGATTGATGGCTGCTGGAAGCAACAGCCTGGTTGACCAGGCAGTAAACGATGAAGCCTGGCCTACCTTCCAGAGCAACAGTGATTGTATCATCCCAAAAATAAATGCTGGCAGGAATATTTCAATCCATTTTCCTTGGTAAACGTTGGTGTCAGTACAGTGACTGACGCAAAGAATTTGAACGTCAGACTCTTACGCTTCCTCGATCTTTTCTGTTGTACCGTTTTCTATTCGCTTAAGTCTCGCCTTTATGCATTACTGCACTTATTAGTGGGGATGTATGGTCAAAATTTATGCCTTATTGTATTTATTAGTGGGAATATATGATCATAATTTATGTATCATTACATTTATTTGTGGGAAAGTATGGTCATAGTAATTGGTCAAATTAGATTAAATGACGATGACTTAATTTTAAGCACAGAGGTTTTTAGATAAATTTTGAAAGATAAGACACACGTGCAACATCCAGATGTTGCACATGTGTCTTATCTTTCATATTGTCGGTATTTTACACATTTCTTGCAACATCTGGAGCCCAGATGTTGCACATGTGTCTTATCTTTCATAGATAAATTTTATTTACAAAGTACTAAACACTTTGGTTATTTATCCCTTTGATAACATCATCAAATTATGCTGTCATATCAACTTGCTACTGTCGTAACCATGAACCTTTAAACTGCAAGTATAAAGCAAGTGCATTTGATATACCTTTAAAGGGTTAGGTTAGGCAAGGTTTGTTAGGAAAAAAGGCAAGTGTTTCCTGACGCGGGTCTTAGATACATGATGACCCACAGCTGAAGCTTTTCACTTTAAAAAGCTTGTATCTTCTTGCAATATTACCGTGTCATCTACCGAGGTAATTTTCATGCTCATTCTGTTATCATCTACAAATGATGACATAGCAATGTGGCCAGCGTTTTTATCTAGGTTCGCTGGAGGATGAGAACAGTAAGAGCTCCAGGACTACCATGGGGCACTGTTTTACTTTGCTCGATTTTGCTTTATTTTCTACTACGCTGTGTTCTGTTTGTCAGAAAGTTGAATATCCATCTGCCTATTTTCCTCGACATAATTACTGCCCTCAATTTATGTGCAATCACTCCTATGGTTGCATTTGTCACATGGTTGCTTTCATGACTTATGAAATCGTAACAGTACGACTGCAAACATGGTTCAAACCCAACCCGTTCCGTAGTTTGCTTTAATATTTTGCAGTCTGCATTCATAATTTGTTCAGTGTCATCGGTAGTCATTAAATTTAGACAATAGGGGAAATATCCCCACCACTTGCCGAAAGAGATGCCGAGTTCTTAGTCAGGTTATACTCTGCGAGTAGAATTTCATTCTTTCCAAAAAAACAGGCTCCTACCCATGGTCACAAACCCCTCAAAACTTACCACTATGTTAGGGTGACCCAGTATTGGGGAGCCCAACGTTGTCGTGACGACAGGTTCGAGTATTGTGATGATCAGTTAGGCGTGGCGGGGACCCGAGCAGGCGTCCAAACACGACAATTTATGACCTGACACAAATCCTTATGTGCTGCCTCGTTACTTCTCACTGGTATACAACCCCATCACTTACTGTTCAAATATCCTTATTACCTGTTTCGCCTCAATGTGATCCATCCCTCACTACTGGGAGCAGCCTCTCACTCTTCGCTTACAGTTACCTGTCACTAGCTTTGAGCGTTCCTTTACTCTTGAAACCCAGCTTGAGGTGAGACTTCCCTGCTGACTGCCTGATCAACCAGGGTGTCGCTGCTCACAACCTGCAGAACTACATAGCCATCAAAACCTGGCTGATGTGATATAACAATAGTTCCAGGATCTGGTCCAGTTACTGAAGAGAAGCCATAGACCACCATCAGGTTGCTTGACACATTTACCATAAATATACAGTGCCCCTTCTCTCCTTTCTGTTAGAGTGACTTTGTAAATGGTCCAAGTCGGACCGAAACGTCCTATGTGCGGGTTATTTGTGTACATTTACCATGTCTCAGCAACGATGCCTTCATTTGAAGCAAGACTCTTGTATATGAACGGTACACAATACCGACAAGGTGAAGAATTAAGACACATGGGCAACATCTGGGTATTTTTATTTGTAGACGTTTCGCCATCCAGTGGCTTCATCAATACAAGGTCATAATATAAAGAAATATATGCAAAGGATGAGGTAATCAGTCCCTCACCCTTGGAGTTGGTGAAGATCCCCGTAGTCTTGAACGAACTGAAGCACAGTCATGGAGCTTGGTGCTTACTGCCGAAACGCCTATAAAGGTACCCAGATGTTGCTCAAGTGTCTTAAATTTTTCACCCTCTTGGACGATATATCCTCACGTATAGATCGATCCCCGACCCCGTATACACATCTTCAAGCACAAAACCCATCCTGAATGATGGAATATGACTGGCTTTTGTATTATTATTATTATAATCAAGGGGAAGCGCTAAACCCGGAGGATTATACAGCGCCTGGGGGGGATGTGGAAGGCATTCAGGCTTAATTCGGGGAACTGGAGCACAGATCCAATTTCCTAAATCAAGAGCCCCTCACCAACATAACTGGCTTTTGTAACTGTCATATAAAATACGGTAGCAGAACATTATGAAATATTCAAATTCTGATTAGAGAAATAAAACTTTCAAGAGTAGGTATGATAGGGCCCAGGAGACCACAAAGTGAACAGAAGACGAACTAATGAGGAATCAGAACGGAAAATAAAAGCCAAAAACAAAAAGATCAGCATTCTGACTTTTTTTTTGGGGGGGAGGGGGGTTATCCTGGGTGGCTAACTCTCCAGGGTTAAAAATCCGAACAAAATCTTATCTTATAGCCTGTTTATGTGTGTGTACCTGTGACCAGTTTTGAGGATTCTACCTTCTACAGCCCAGCTTATAGCTTTTTCAAGAGCAGGCTGTTTATCCTTGCGGCCGCAGGTCCACCTAGCCATTACAACCCGGGTGATCCAGCACAGTGAGAGTGGGAGCATGTAGTGTCCAGGGCGGGGCGGGTTTGGCGGGCCATACATCATCACGGCTCACTCACCTACTATTAGCGGCTTCGTCTAATGTGCTTCATTACTTGATCGCCAAACATGATAAATTGTGAAGTCGGAGGCCATCACATTAACTTTCAGCTGTTACCAGTTGTACATTCGACTTGTTTACAAAGTACAAATTCAATAAATAACCCTCACTCTTTTGTGTTAAGGTGACATTGTAAATGGTCCAAGTCGGACCGAAACGTCGCTGTAAGCTTTTCTCTCTCTCCAATCTGTGGGTTATTTGCGTGCTGTGCCTTTTTCTTCTTTACAAATTCAACTCTGAGGTATAATACGACGTTAAAAATTAACACAGCTAAAAAGGTCATGTGACATGCCGCTATGATACCTGGGACTTTTGTGACCTTTACTTTCGATAAGTTTCGAGTTTTCTTACTCTTGAAGCCCGGATATTGCTGCTGGCGGCCCGCTGGCACATCCATCACAGCCTGGTTGATCTGGCACTTGGAGCAGGCACTTGTCCCGTAAATAAATAACAAAAAGGCACAATACCGTGACTGGAACGATACACAAATAACCCGCACATAAAAGACAGAAGCTTACGACGACGTTTCGGTCCTACTTGGACCATTGACAAAGTCACACTAACAGAGGAGGAGCAGGACGGCTATATATAGGCAGGAAGAGGTGGAGGTAGTAGTAGTGGTAGTAGTAGTGGTGGTAGTAGTACAAGAATTGTATATAATACCGACAGGATGAAATGACACATGCACAACACCGGGGCATCCCCACCGTAGACGTTTCGCCATCCAGCCAGCCACTGGATGGCGAAACGTCCACAACAAAGACAACCAGACGCCGCACATGTGCGGCGTCTGGTTGTCTTTGTTGTGGACGTTTCGCCATCCAGTGGCTGGCTGGATGGCGAAACGTCTACGGTGGGGATGCCCCGGTGTTGTGCATGTGTCATTTCATCCTGTCGGTATTATATACAATTCTTGTACTACTACCACCACTACTACTACCACTACTACTACCTCCACCTCTTCCTGCCTATATATAGCCGTCCTGCTCCTCCTCTGTTAGTGTGACTTTGTCAATGGTCCAAGTAGGACCGAAACGTCGTCGTAAGCTTCTGTCTTTTATGTGCGGGTTATTTGTGTACTTGTCCCGTTTTCTCCTGAAGACTTCTACGCTTATTTCGGCAGTATTTCGGATATCTTCTGTAAGATACTGCGGCAGTATTTCTGATATCTTTAAGATATTGTGACAGTGTTTCTGATATCTTTTGGGAAGATGTTGAATAGTTTGGGATCACAGATGTTGATTCAATGTTTTGTTGTGCCCACGGCGCCCCTGCTTTTTACTGGGTTTATTGTACATTTTCTTCCATATCTCTCCGGTATGTAATGGCAGTATGCAGATCTAGGACCAGGCCCTCAAGCACTTTCCACCTATATATTATCATGTATCTCTCCCCACCACTCCAGTGAGTACATATTTGGACTAAGGTGTTCCCAGTAATTAAAATATTTTATTGTCTTTATGCAGGCCATAAATTATCTCTGTATTTGTTCTTGCTTTGATCTCTCTCCTACCCAGAATGGGGTTGTCAACACTGAACAATACTCAAAACGATTGAGTACAAGAGATTTGAATGTCAGCAATGGCCGATACTGATACCATAAAAACTGACTGACACCCACTGGATCCTATAATTTGTCAAACCCCTAGTATTTACTGACAATAACCTAGGTACCCCATCAACACTAACACAAAAATCACATCTACGCTAACACAAGGATTACATCTACACAACATTAAAAAACTTGAAATCCAGAAGGTATTTCATGAAGAAAAAACTTGTTACAAAATAACTAATAATTAGTGAATATCGCACAAGACATCACTGTGGTGACTGGGACAAGCCAGCAAGTGGATAGAAATTTTTGAACACAATGGATATTACAGACGCTCAAGACTTGAAGTTAATCAAGGCTGTTGACTTTAAGTGTTGTGTGAAACACCGGTGACTTCATAATGAATTCAGAATCTTGAACAGACCGAAATTCACCCAGTCTCGGTACTGACTTTTATTCAAGATCTTTATGAATAAGGCAAAATAGAGGACTTAGAGATATTTTCCCGTTAAGTTTCTTCACTCAAGATCGTCGGTAAAACAAATGTCACTGAATTTTTACACAACCACCAAAACAAAGATTAAGTCCTGTATATGTCAACGATTCCGGGTATCATCGCCTCCGCTGCTTTCTACCTGCTGGATAACACCGGTGCGTCCTGCCATGCACTACGCTTTCATGGGAAGCCAAATTCCAAGTTTTAGCAGTTATGTTATTTATATAAAAAAAATTGCAGAAAGACAAATGATAATAGTTATAACTCCCATTCTTTTCCGGCTACGTGGGATGAAACTGTTGACAAGTAAAGGGATAAAGGAAAGATGGAAAATGAAATACAAAAGGAAATATAGTGAGGAGGGAGTGATGAGGGGTGTGGGGAGGTAGAGGAGAGACTTCTCACGGTGCAGACATTCCTCAGGAGTCGTCCAACATGATAGCAAGCCAAGTGGAACGTTTATTGCCTTCCCATCCCACACTTTACATCCTCCTGAAGCGACAACCTGTCAACTCTCAGTCCACTACACTACTCATACTTAACACATACCAAGACCTGTCTAAGTTGTCTGAAATTTCCATAATCCAGCAAATGATCGGTCTATAAGAGACTAGGCTAATGTCGACGGTTTACTCTCAATATCAAACCATCCCCCCGGCCGGGATTGAACCCGCGGTCATAGTCTCAAAACTCCAGCCCGTCGCGTTAGCCACTAGACCAGCTATATCCACAAATAAAACAATCTGATTTTCAAGTCATTTTAAAATGATAAGCTGAACTTTATCGTAGAAAACTGGCAGTTCCTTTTTAATTAATGGAAAATACACAGAATATATATTATTTTATCTAACGAGGAATTGTCAAATACCAACCTCGTGAACTGCAAAACAAAAACAAAAAAAAAAAACAAAAAAAAAAAAACAATAACAGACTAGACAAGCAAAAGCAGTAGTATATATGGGCCTTAAACGAGTTAGTTTAATTTAATATATTTATTATGCACCCCATACCCATCCTGTGGGGGGTAGTAAAAAAAGATTATAGGTACATAATGGTTCCAGAGATTGGGCCCCGAAGTTTTGATAGCTGAACAAGTTACAAAGGTAATGAACCATTCACAAGTCTACACCTGAGAAACGATAAACATGAATTTTGCGTTTTACACAAAAAATCAATACACTTTATAACAAAAATGTTACTTTCATGGAAATCACTAAACCCCTGGGAGACTACAGACACACTCCTCAACGTGGAGACTGAGTATTGAGCAACCCATCCTCACATCACGAATTATATTCCCTACAGATTTAGAAAGTTGCCTGAAATTACCTAGCCACTAAGTTGCCAGACATATCTTGGCTCTTATTTCCTAAAATCCATATTTGTGGTTAACTATGCATTTTTTTGCGAGATTTTTGTAACCTAACCTAAAATAAAAAAAAATTGTATTTCTTTAATTCTAGAGAGCCTTAAAACCTGAGACGTGAGAAAGAAACTGTAAAATGAATATATTTTGTACTGCGGAGATAATGAAGAGAGAAATTAACAGGGTCTCAGTCGCAGTATTTGTTTGTCAGGCCCACTGGGTTCAACAGTTTTAGTTTCTGCATATTGTAATCAACATTTCATAGTTAATTATTCAGTTGATGCACTGTGGGTGTATCAAACAGCAACAATGAAATCATTATGTAGATAACAATCTTCATATTGTAGTTAGTTTATCTAGTTTATACGAACTTCAGAAATCTTATCAGTAACAATGACAAATAAACATAAATACATATAATGCGATCCATTAGTGACTTCATTTCGCCCACACAGTGGACTTTATCAAGTCACAGAGCTACCTGGGTAAACTGATTTGATTGCCTTTGCTTCCATAGGAATACTTCTTAAGGCGTTAATCAGAAATCGGACAGAATTCTGGGGAGATTAGCTTTGCTTGAAGTATACAGGCAAAGCTATACAGAGAGCAGTTAAGCCAAAGTAAATTACGAGCTTTATTCTTAGTAACAAGATAAAGATAAAGGTTTATTTCTTTGTAAAGGTTACAATTTGTAATTACAATTTTGGTTTGCTAAGTACAAAGAAAGCCATTATCATGCCGGGGCATTTCGGGAAGGGTCTTAAACCAGACAAGCGGCAAATACTTCTGAGAGAGGAATTGACCTGCAAGGTGCCGTGCAGGTCCGTCTCAAATCAAGTATCCCTAACATTTTCTACCCGACTCCACACTATATATACTCGGGCACTCTTTATCCAGGTAGATCTGTTTGTGACTTGATAAAGCCCACTGTGTGGGCGAAACGTAGTCAATAAAGGATCACATTATACTGCTTAAGTGTTTATTTTTCCATTGTGTCGGTATTTTATACTTTTTATTTCCTGCGGTGATTGCATCATCTCTGAAAAGTTGGATTTTGCTACAATTTAAGGTTATGTTCTGTTTCACTACTAATCTACAATTTAGAGAGAACACTGAATTGAAGCTTCGGACCCTCCTGGATCATTATTAACTCAAGACAGAGAAAAAAGGGGGAACGTGGCAGGAGTTAGATCATGTGAAGTGGGTGATTTTGGCTTAAATAGCAACTCTCTTCCTGCCGAATAAGGCAAGCGAAAAATTGTGTATGCAAAAATTTCGCAAAAATCATTCTGAACCTAACGCAAAAAAAATATATTTCATTGTGTTTGTTTATTATTAAGTTATTGTAAACTTATTTAAAATATATTTAGTTGGATTAGGCTAAATTAAATTGCGCTTGTTATAATAAGGTCAGGTACGTTTACTAAGGTTCTTTTGGTACAAAATTATTAATTTTTACATTAACATAAATGAAAAAATATATCTTTAAATGTATAAGAGAAAAATTTAGAAAACACTTAATTTTAAGTGAGTTCTTGCAAACTGACCAGTTTTACTTATTCTGCATGACATATATATATATATATATATATATATATATATATATATATATATATATATATATATATATATATATATATATATATATATATATATATATATATATATATATACATACATTATTTGCCTTTATATACCTCTTGTATACTTTATATATCTTTATCCGCTGGACAAGATCCCTGAGACCGAAATATACAGATTATTCCGCTTCTGTTTTATCTTCCTTGTATGTAATTTTTACCTTATTATATATTAAGTTTATATGCTAGTGTGTACTATATGTGGTTGCAGGGGCCGATTTACAGCTCCTGACCCCGATGTGTGTGTGTGTGTGTGTGTGTGTGTGTGTGTGTGTGTGTGTGTGTGTGTGTGTGTGTTAAATAGCCACGAAACGAGCAAAATATTAACATTTTAATCTCAGCTGAGATTGATAAAGCTCACCGTGTGCGAAAAGTTTCCTAATTAAAATGTTCTACTGTTACACTTGTCTTACATACTGTCAGTACACATATACCAGGTTCCTGAAACTGTAAGTAAGTCAGTAAGAGAATACATAAACCACATACATTGCCTTTTGTCAAGCCCCTCAGTGTTGACACCCCTCTACCCTATCCTAGTATCGTCTTGTGAGTCTTCAAAAACTCGTAAAACCTCGCCAAGACCTTAGCCCTCCCCACACCCAGCTAGGCGAGAACCTGCCACGAGGTCACGTCTCCCTTGCAATAATTCTACTAACCACCGCCACCACATCTATTACAGCCCACTCCCATCTAAATTACCAAGTTAATGACAATATAACAAGATTTGTGTCTAGTAGAACACGAGCTTCGTGATGCTATAATCATGGTATGATTTGGTTAGTGTAATAATATTATAGTCATGGTATGATTTGGTTAGTGTCGTCTAGTAATAAAAAATTATCCAAGACTGTTCAACTGCCTCCCAGCATACATAAGAGGGATTACTAGTAGACCCACGGCTGTCAAGTGGGAGCTGGACAGACACTTAAAATTATTATCTGACCAGCCGGGCTGTGGTTCGTACGTCGGTTTGCGTGCGGCCAGCAGTAACAGCCTGACTGATCAAGCCCTGATCCACTTCGAGATCAGGGCTTGATCAACCAGCACCGGGCCGCAGGGGCGTTGACTCTCGTAACACTGTCCAGCATCGTGATGTTATAATCATGGTATCATTTGGTTAGTGTCGTCCGTTAATAAAAATTAGCCAAGTATAACGTACCACAACGTAGCGAAATGAAATATGACATAGTTATGGTATATTTAACCACAAATAAACAATGAGGCGGCCTAGGAAAATAGGCAACGTTCAAATCTGTAAGTTTATCACTTGTGATATGAGAATGGGGGAGGAAGGCGAGGCGGACTGGGAAGAGAGGCAAGAGGGAGGCAGCCAGAGGGCCAGAGACCATAACCTCAGTTTTACGAGGCTGGAATCACTAGTCAACTCGCCACATGATCCCCACGTGTTTATCTGGAAATAATTACCAATGAGGCGGTAAATGCCAGCGGCCTAATTTAAATTCCCCAACTGGTCTACCGGCCAGTGTTTCCAGCGGGGGTGAGTGGGGGCGTAGAGTGTAGGGATGAAGGGAGGGGGAGAACATGGAGTTGAAGCGGAGAGGGAAAAACTAGGGCGGAAGATAGGGAAAAGGCAACGGGGAGAGAGGGAAGTGGGGAAGAAAGGGCAGGAGAAGGAAGAACTTGAAGACAGAAATTAAAATAGGGTAGGTAAATAAAGGGAAGGAGGAACAAGAATGGGGGGGGACAAATGCGAGGTAGTCCAGAGGTTGAATAGGAGGTAAACAGACTGAGTGTAGTAGAGATAGTAGAATAGGCCTCCGCCGCCGCCATCACTAACACCCATAACACAAACTTTACACTCAGGGAATCACCAGTCAACGCCCGATAGCCATCACATAATTACTCATGATGTGGGGTGTAAAATATGGGCCCAGCTATTCATACTCCTCAGAACAAGCCCCGGGCCTCGACGGGATAGAGAGAGAGGAAGGGGAGAGGAGGGAAGGAGAGAGGGTATGGTAGGGGGAAAGTAGGGGCGGGGAAGGAGGGGACGGGAAACAAGAGAGCGTCAGAGAGCGAGCTGCCATAACCCCAATTTTACGAGCGTGGAATCACCAGTCAACTCACCCTGCCCATGTGTTTATCTGGAACAGTTTCCCAGACTCGTGGGCTGATTATGAGGGTGTCTTATGCCACCCACTACAAGAAAACAACCATAAAACAAATATCCTGGGTCCTGCACTCACCTCCTCCCACACAACAGCCCCCATCCACCTCTCCAGATCCCTCAAAGGACAGAGTGTGAGTGGGGAAAGTCCACCATCGTCGTAAGCCGGAAAATCTCGGCGTCGTAACCCTGGTTTTACGAGCCTCCTATCGCCACTGCAACTCTCACAAACACATTGGCGAATTATTACCGCGGTTGTTTGCGTAACCATTTCCTTCCGACTGAGTGGAGGAGAGGTTAGTTGAGGGGAGTTTGTTACGTCATTTTAGCGCTTTAGGACAAGAGACTGCAGAGCCACCAGCGAGGGCAAGTTTCTTACATCATTCTCCTCTGCTTAACTGCGACAACACGCGCTACCTGGCGACTAACACTTGCTTTTTATGCCACTTCTTTATTGATGGCTGCTTAACTATGAATACTTTTATGGAGCGGAGATATTCCCTCTGAGTTTCTTACTGACCATACCCAGTATCAAGTAGCTCAATAGCAGCACGTTCTGCCCGCAAATGAACAACTACAGTTCAAATCCTGGCGAGGCGGGACGTATGGACACGTTTCTTTACATCTGTCCTTGTTTACCTAGCAGTAAATAGAAATCAGGGTGCTAGCCGACTGCTGAGGTTATCCTGGGGGAAGGACTTAAGAATCTCACTGGAAATACACAGCACTTTATGACTTGGGTTAATAACGTCGTTTCGTCAACTTAGCATGTACAATTCAATTAGTGGCTGTTAATAAAAATACCGCAACTCACTAAGTTTAAAGGGCCTAAGACTTTCAATATTTGTCTCTTCATATAAAGGGGTCTTCAAGTGGGAACTTGATAAGTTCCTCGAGTCTGTTCTTGATCAACTAAGTTGGCGGACACAACTTTAACGAGGTGGGAAAGCATTAAACCCATAGGGCTATCTACCTGCCTACCTGGAGGGCATTCCGGGGATCAACGTCCCCGTGGCCAGGTCCACAACCAGGCCTCCCGGTGGATCAGGGCCTAATCAACCAGGCTGTTACTGCTGGCCGCACGCAATCCAACGTACGAACCACAGCCCGGCTGATCCGGCACCGTCTTTAGGTATCTGTCCAGCTCCTTCTTGAAGACAACCAGGGGTCTACCGGTAATGCCCCTTACTGCTGGTGGGAGGCTGTTGAACAGTCTTGGGCCCCAGACACTCATTGGATTTTCTCTTAGTGTACTAGTGACGCACCTACTTTTCACTGGGGAGATGGGGGGGGACACAAATTATGAGATTATGTCAGCGGCTAGGTTACTGTGCATCCCATATCCATCTTTTCAGTGTACGATAACACAAAAGCATATAGAAGTACTTTGAAAACACAAGCATCAATACCAAATTCATCCTGAGTCTCCTTTCTCACAGATATTTTAATCTCCCGCGTGTATCACAGCGCGCAAGGAGTGGTAAAAGATGGATTCTTTGTCCGTTAATCGCAAGACATGCTATCTAACCACTTACCGATATGCTGGTTTCCCGACAACTAAAACAATGAGCCAATGACAAACACCTTTCACCAGACCCTTCATTCTGTCGACAGGATACTCTCATTCAGTCGCCCAAGTACCTGTTGAAGTTGATGTGCCAATGAACGGCTGTGGTGCCAGCCGTTGGACTGCGTGCTGCCAACATCAACAGCGTGAATGATCAGGCCATCAACCAGGAAGACTGGTTTGAGCCCGGGCAGTGGATGAAGGAACGGAGGGTGATGATCCCCGTAGCCAACAACAGGTAGGAGTGTGCAGCTCTCCTGAGTCATCCCAACCTTTTACGCACTTCCTTCCGATGAACACTCACAATACCAACACTAAACTCCCAACTAACCCACAATTTAGAGAGAACTTGAGCGGAAATTTCAGACGGTTCTCAATACATAACAATGTTACTGTGTTAAAATATGATTATACCCATAATGAGTTCCCAGAGTGTTTCCTATATTCATACCTTTGATATACCTTTGAAGAATTTCGAGAGTATATCGACTCTCTGAGCCCGGCCATGGGCCAGGCTCGTCTGGTCAACCAGGCTGTTGCTGCTGGAAGCCCGCTGCCCCACATATCCATCACAGCCTGGTTGATCTGGCACCTGGTGAAAATACTTGTCTAGTTTCCTCTTGAAGGCTTCAACACTTGTTCCAGCAGTGTTTCTGATATCTTCTGGTAAGATGTTGAAAAGTCTGGGACCCCGATGTTGATACAGTGTTCCCTTATTGTCCCCGCCGCACCCCTGCTCCTCACTGGGTTTATTTTACACTTCCTCCCATATCTCTCACTCCAGTATGTTGTTATGGCAGTGTGTAGATTTGGGACCAGACCCCTCGAGTACCTTCCAGGTATATATTATCATGTAGCTCTCTCTCATCTTCTCCAATGAGTACATATGAATATACATTTACCTTTGATGAGTTTAATAGTTTTTCTACTGGAGCCCGGTCATGGACCAGGCTCGTTTGGCGTCTGCCTGGTCAACCAGGTAGTTACTGCTGGTGGCCCGCTGCCCCACATATCCAGTGCTAAACCCTTTGAGATCATTGTACCTAAAGAACGGGAGGGAATAAAGTCTGTTCTGAGAATAAGATCTAATTCCTAGGATCAAAAGGCCCTTCACCAGAAAGAAGGCACCCTTCCCACTTGAAGGGTGGGGACGTACACTCAGGACCCCAATCAAAATAAGTCACTAACTTTTTTTGGGATTATCCTAGGTAATTTACACATAAGTTACTATGTGTATAATAATTTATATAACTGTGTTTATGTGTACCAGTACCTAACTAAACTTAGTACATTTTTCAAGAGTGTGTGAGGCCGTGGTGCTGCCTGTTTGGGTTCCTTCCCCGCTCCTCTCTCCGACTCCCACTCTCGCGGGCCAGCCATAACCTTTTTACGAGGCTCATCTGGGCGAGTTTTGCGAGCGTTTGAGTTGGTGTTATTGAATCATAGTCAGGCGGGGCGCTGGGGATAGCCCATCACTTACACACAACGCTGCCCTACTCACAACCTTCACCCCCACCCCCTGCAACAGGCTGCCAGCCTCGCCAACAGCTACTTATTAGTGAGTTAACGCCTCGTCTGGGAGCAACCAAACACCCATCAACTACAGATTCAGCGCCACAAGGAAAAACACTTAAATACATTTATGAAAATTCTTAGATTAAACAATTACATTAGTTTTAACAAGGTTAGGTTAGTTTCCTACACTGATTTTGGTGCAAAATTGGAAATTTGCATATAAAAAAAAATGTATAACCGTTTCACTGTAAACAGACTGATTGATGCTTAACAATTTTACAGGCAAGATTATTTACAAACATTATGTTTCAGTCCACGGCAGGATTCGAACCTACACATTCTGCATCAAAGTACGTAGTATTTACGCCACTCGGCGTAAGTACTACGTACTTTGATGCAGAGTGTGTAGGTTGGAATCCTGTTATGGACTGAGAGAGAATGTTTGTAGACTAAGTCGCAGGAGCCAGGATTTGCTTGGTTAAAAGTACATTTGGCAGACGCACAAAAGATGATCAAATGCAAAGTATTTATTCAGCCTTTTGGTTAGTTTTATGAACACTGTGTGCCTCAGTGTCCACTTCTTGAGGAATATAGAGATAGACTTGTAATATTCGTCAGGGCAGTGACGAATATTACAGACAAATAACCTATATGTAATATTTTATTAATGAAATTAAGTTACCAGGCATTTTAAATCTGCTTGCAACAGATAAGACAATTGCAAATATAAATTTAGATATACTTGTGTTAACCTCTTCGAGGCCTAATTCCTAGGCTTTTGTGTATCCCTACACTCTTGCGCTACCGTCCACAGGACTGATATGGGGTGAAGAACAAACTACCCGATTCAGAAGTCAAATCTAAATTTGTTTAAGGATGAAAATCAGCATCGCTATTTCAAACATTTATTTCAAGACTATTAAATAAAAATAACACAAATCTTAACACTGCCAAATCTTAAGACTTAAAGCAATAACAATATTAATAAAAGAAAATAGAGAAGGTAAACTAAAGTAACTCCAGTGACCGTTCATTGTTACATAGTAGCAATGGCTTATTTTATATTTAATGGGAATCCATTGGGACCTACTTTGGCTAATGATTTCCATGCTCATTATGAGGTAGAACGGTTGAATAAGTGTCCTGCCGAATTTAAACCACTGTCATTGCCGTTATACTGACACATTTTTGGTATTTAAATCACCTGATCATGCACTCATATTTTTGCAATATTTAAATCGATAAAAGGACACAAGTGCAACTAATGCTATATTTTATTGTGGCAACGTTTCGTTCTTCAGGAAATTTGTCAAGCCGTTACAGACAATACAGGGACACAGTATATACACTGTCCTTGAATTGTTTGTAACAGCTTGACAGACCTCCTGGAGATCGAAACGTTGCCACAATAATATGCAGCATTCGTTGCCCTTGTGTCCCTTTTCCCTAACATACTGTCGGCAATTCTACCAACAGTATTACAATATTTAAGTCTCTCAAATACTGAATCTAACTAAATGGAACACTGCCAGGTCTTGACATTCTCGTGAGCCACAGTGAAATGTTCAAAGTTCAGTACTGCGGAGTGCAATTCAGCATACACTGGTCTGGCTAAAAAAAAATCACCTTATAAGCTTCACCAGTCCAATACAAAGAAGAATGGTGAGAGACAGTTTGAGGTAATCAGTCCCTCAGCCTGGAGTCGATGCAATCAGTCATCAATGTTGAAGTAATGATGAAAATTAGACACATATGCAACATCTGGGTATCTTTAATGTAGACGTTTCGCCATCCAGTGGATTTATCAACACAAATTCTAGGACATAATTTGAAGACAGAAGTATATACAAAAGATGAGGTAATCAGTCCCTTAACCTTGGAGTTGGTGTGAAGAGCACCGTGGTCGTGAAGAATCTGGAGCACAGGCAAGAAGGCTGGCACTTATATACTGGCGAAACGTTTCCACGACAAAGACACCCAAGTGTTGCGCACTCAGTAGAAACAAAGAAGGTATATACCAAGTGTTGCACACTCAGTTGAAACAAAAGAAAGTATATAAGTACAAAGATATGTCGCAACCAGCTGGCCTTAGTCTTGCTGGCTGTGATATTGCACATGCCTACCTAGTATTTATAAACGAAATTTGATATCCACATTAGCTGCTAGATCTTTCCATTTGTGCTATATTACAAAACGTTTCGATCAAGGTTCCAGGACCGAAACGTTTTCTAATAAATACGTCCTAGTGTTTGCACCTGTCTTTTTAAATCTTTCATATATATGATCAATCCTGGACCATTATCAAGGCAGATAATGATTCAAGACGGACCGAAAAAATCGTCTAATTTCGTTTTGAGTTTGTGGGTCAGTCGAGAGAGGATACACGTAAACTTGTACTGTTTAAACAGGTGTTATTATGATAATACTGGAAGAATTACCGACAATATGTTAGGTAAAAGGACACACGTGCAACTAATATGGCATTTTATTGTGGCAACGTTTCGCTCTCATGGAGCTGCCAAACCATAAAGGCATGTTGTGCAAGACTGGTATACAACTGGTATACCAGTCTTGCACAACTTGTCAGGCACTGCAACATCATGGTATCTTGATTCAGAGGACATCTACATGACTTTCTTCACGACTTCTACAACTAGCCCATCAATTTGGGAAGGACCTACTTCCACTGGGGAATCCCGCCTACCAGTGACTATGCCCTCGTCTGCTACACGTCCTTTTCACTGACGCCTATATAAGCGCCAGTCTCCTTGCCTGTGCTTCAGAATCTCTACAACCACGGTGCTCTAAACACCACCTCCAAGGCTGAGGGACTGATTACCTCATCTTTTGTATATAGTTCTTCGTATTTCTTATTATGTCCAAGAATTTGTATCGATAAAGCCACTGGATGGCGAAACGTCTACAATAAAGATAACCAGATGTTGCACAAGTGTCTTAACTTTCATAAAGGCATGACAAAGCTCCTGGAGTGCGAAACGTTGCCACAATAAAATATCGCATTAGTTGCACTTGTGTCCTTTTACCAAACAGATGTTATCATCACAGACCCGGTCGAGGACCTGGTTGGGGAAATGATCTCCGGGGAACTGTAACTTAAGCCGGTAGGAGACTTGGACCTGCCTCGCATGGGCCAGTAGGCCTGCTGCAGTGTTCCTTCGTTTTTATGTTCTTATACCATGAGAACTGACTTTTGTGTTTACAGAACTGTGACTTACGATAGAAGTACCTAACCTACATTTAGGAACTTTTCAATTAAGCCATGACGAAACGTTTCCTTAATGTGTCTACTGTGTACATGTCTTTAGCCCTACAGCCTGTCGGTACCTATATATATATATATATATATATATATATATATATATATATATATATATATATATATATATATATATATATGTATATATGTATATATATATATATATATATATATATATATATATATATATATATATATATATATATATATATATATATATATATAGGTAGTAGGTTGGTAGACAGCAACCGCCCAGGGAGGTACTACCGTCCTGCCAAGTGAGTGTAAAACGAAAACCTGTAATTGTTTTACATGATGGTAGGATTGCTGGTGTCCTTTTTTTCTGTCTCATAAACATGCAAGATTTCAGGTACGTCTTGCTACTTCTACTTACACTTAGGTCACACTACACATGCATGTACAAGCATATATATGTATATATACACATCCCTCTGGGTTTTCTTCTATTTTCTTTCTAGTTCTTGTTGTTGTTTATTTCCTCTTATCTCCATGGGGAAGTGGAACAGAATTCTTCCTCCGTAAGCCATGCGTGTTGTAAGAGGCGACTAAAATGCCAGGAGCAAGGGGCTAGTAACCCCTTCTCCCGTATAAATTACTAAATTTAAAAAGAGAAACTTTCGTTTTTCTTTTTGGGCCACCCTGCCTTGGTGGGATACAGCCGGTTTGTTGAAAATATATATATATATATATATATATATATTATGGTAGTAGGTTGGTAGACAGCAACCACCCAGGGAAGTACTACCGTCCTGCCAGATGACTGTGAAACAAAAACCTGTAATTGTTTTGCATGATGGTAGGATTGCTGGTTTCTTTTTCTGTCTCATAAACACGCTAAGATAACAGGGATATCTTGCTACTCCTACTAACACTTTGGTCACACTTCACAGACACGCACATGCATATATATATATACATACATCTAGGTTTTTCTCCTTTTTCTAAATAGCTCTTGTTCTTTTTTATTTCTTCTATTGTCCATGGGGAAGTGGAAAAGAATCTTTCCTCCGTAAGCCATGCGTGTCGTATGAGGCGACTAAAATGCCGGGAGCAATGGGCTAGTAACCCCTTCTCCTGTATACAATTACTAAAAAAGAGAAGAAGAAAAACTTTATAAAACTGGGTTGCTTAAATGTGCGTGGATGTAGTGCGGATGACAAGAAACAGATGATTGCTGATGTTATGAATGAAAAGAAGTTGGATGTCCTGGCCCTAAGCGAAACAAAGCTGAAGGGGGTAGGAGAGTTTCAGTGGGGGGAAATAAATGGGATTAAATCTGGAGTATCTGAGAGAGTTAGAGCAAAGGAAGGGGTAGCAGTAATGTTAAATGATCAGTTATGGAAGGAGAAAAGAGAATATGAATGTGTAAATTCAAGAATTATGTGGATTAAAGTAAAGGTTGGATGCGAGAAGTGGGTCATAATAAGCGTGTATGCACCTGGAGAAGAGAGGAATGCAGAGGAGAGAGAGAGATTTTGGGAGATGTTAAGTGAATGTATAGGAGCCTTTGAACCAAGTGAGAGAGTAATTGTGGTAGGGGACTTGAATGCTAAAGTAGGAGAAACTTTTAGAGAGGGTGTGGTAGGTAAGTTTGGGGTGCCAGGTGTAAATGATAATGGGAGCCCTTTGATTGAACTTTGTATAGAAAGGGGTTTAGTTATAGGTAATACATATTTTAAGAAAAAGAGGATAAATAAGTATACACGATATGATGTAGGGCGAAATGACAGTAGTTTGTTGGATTATGTATTGGTAGATAAAAGACTGTTGAGTAGACTTCAGGATGTACATGTTTATAGAGGGGCCACAGATATATCAGATCACTTTCTAGTTGTAGCTACACTGAGAGTAAAAGATAGATGGGATACAAGGAGAATAGAAGCATCAGGGAAGAGAGAGGTGAAGGTTTATAAACTAAAAGAGGAGGCAGTTAGGGTAAGATATAAACAGCTATTGGAGGATAGATGGGCTAATGAGAGCATAGGCAATGGGGTCGAAGAGGTATGGGGTAGGTTTAAAAATGTAGTGTTAGAGTGTTCAGCAGAAGTTTGTGGTTACAGGAAAGTGGGTGCAGGAGGGAAGAGGAGCGATTGGTGGAATGATGATGTAAAGAGAGTAGTAAGGGAGAAAAAGTTAGCATATGAGAAGTTTTTACAAAGTAGAAGTGATGCAAGGAGGGAAGAGTATATGGAGAAAAAGAGAGAGGTTAAGAGAGTGGTGAAGCAATGTAAAAAGAGAGCAAATGAGAGAGTGGGTGAGATGTTATCAACAAATTTTGTTGAAAATAAGAAAAAGTTTTGGAGTGAGATTAACAAGTTAAGAAAGCCTAGAGAACAAATGGATTTGTCAGTTAAAAATAGGAGAGGAGAGTTATTAAATGGAGAGTTAGAGGTATTGGGAAGATGGAAGGAATATTTTGAGGAATTGTTAAATGTTGATGAAGATAGGGAAGCTGTGATTTCGTGTATAGGGCAAGGAGGAATAACATCTTGTAGGAGTGAGGAAGAGCCAGTTGTGAGTGTGGGGGAAGTTCGTGAGGCAGTAGGTAAAATGAAAGGGGGTAAAGCAGCCGGGATTGATGGGATAAAGATAGAAATGTTAAAAGCAGGTGGGGATATAGTTTTGGAGTGGTTGGTGCAATTGTTTAATAAATGTATGGAAGAGGGTAAGGTACCTAGGGATTGGCAGAGAGCATGCATAGTTCCTTTGTATAAAGGCAAAGGGGATAAAAGAGAGTGCAAAAATTATAGGGGGATAAGTCTGTTGAGTGTACCTGGTAAAGTGTATGGTAGAGTTATAATTGAAAGAATTAAGAGTAAGACGGAGAATAGGATAGCAGATGAACAAGGAGGCT
This sequence comes from Cherax quadricarinatus, assembly GCF_038502225.1. Lineage (NCBI taxonomy): Eukaryota > Metazoa > Arthropoda > Malacostraca > Decapoda > Parastacidae > Cherax > Cherax quadricarinatus. Next base: position 2,879,047 of record NC_091379.1, on the reverse strand, counting down.
TTAGGAAAGGTAGGGGGTGTGTGGACCAGGTGTTTACAGTGAAACATATAAGTGAACAGTATTTAGATAAGGCTAAAGAGGTCTTTGTGGCATTTATGGATTTGGAAAAGGCGTATGACAGGGTGGATAGGGGGGCAATGTGGCAGATGTTGCAAGTGTATGGTGTAGGAGGTAGGTTACTGAAAGCAGTGAAGAGTTTTTACGAGGATAGTGAGGCTCAAGTTAGAGTATGTAGGAAAGAGGGAAATTTTTTCCCAGTAAAAGTAGGCCTTAGACAAGGATGTGTGATGTCACCGTGGTTGTTTAATATATTTATAGATGGGGTTGTAAGAGAAGTAAATGCGAGGGTCTTGGCAAGAGGCGTGGAGTTAAAAGATAAAGAATCACACACAAAGTGGGAGTTGTCACAGCTGCTCTTTGCTGATGACACTGTGCTCTTGGGAGATTCTGAAGAGAAGTTGCAGAGATTGGTGGATGAATTTGGTAGGGTGTGCAAAAGAAGAAAATTAAAGGTGAATACAGGAAAGAGTAAGGTTATGAGGATAACAAAAAGATTAGGTGATGAAAGATTGAATATCAGATTGGAGGGAGAGAGTATGGAGGAGGTGAACGTATTCAGATATTTGGGAGTGGACGTGTCAGCGGATGGGTCTATGAAAGATGAGGTGAATCATAGAATTGATGAGGGAAAAAGAGTGAGTGGTGCACTTAGGAGTCTGTGGAGACAAAGAACTTTGTCCTTGGAGGCAAAGAGGGGAATGTATGAGAGTATAGTTTTACCAACGCTCTTATATGGGTGTGAAGCGTGGGTGATGAATGTTGCAGCGAGGAGAAGGCTGGAGGCAGTGGAGATGTCATGTCTGAGGGCAATGTGTGGTGTGAATATAATGCAGAGAATTCGTAGTTTGGAAGTTAGGAGGAGGTGCGGGATTACCAAAACTGTTGTCCAGAGGGCTGAGGAAGGGTTGTTGAGGTGGTTCGGACATGTAGAGAGAATGGAGCGAAACAGAATGACTTCAAGAGTGTATCAGTCTGTAGTGGAAGGAAGGCGGGGTAGGGGTCGGCCTAGGAAGGGTTGGAGGGAGGGGGTAAAGGAGGTTTTGTGTGCGAGGGGCTTGGACTTCCAGCAGGCATGCTTGAGCGTGTTTGATAGGAGTGAATGGAGACAAATGGTTTTTAATACTTGACGTGCTGTTGGAGTGTGAGCAAAGTAACATTTATGAAGGGATTCAGGGAAACCGGCAGGCCGGACTTGAGTCCTGGAGATGGGAAGTACAGTGCCTGCACTCTGAAGGAGGGGTGTTAATGTTGCAGTTTAAAAACTGTAGTGTAAAGCACCCTTCTGGCAAGACAGTGATGGAGTGAATGATGGTGAAAGTTTTTCTTTTTCGGGCCACCCTGCCTTGGTGGGACTCGGCCGGTGTGATAATAAAAAAAAAAAAAAAAAATATATATATATATATATATATATATATATATATATATATATATATATATATATATATATATATATATATATACACACACACACACACACACACTTGCACAAGTTAAATTCCAATGACTTGCTTTTAAACACGTAGCAACGCCAGTAAACAAGGCAGAGGAGAGACACTGTGATATATGATCATTTCCCTACGTTAATTTTCTTAAGTGATACACCTTTGAAAAGTTCGAGAGTTTCATTACTCTCGGAGCCCGGCCATGGGCCATTACCAATCAATTTTTTTTTATGTATAAACTTCTGATTGAGTTAATTTAGGTAAACAAATAAAAAAAATATCTGCGGTGTGTCTGACGACGCAGTGGCTGTGCAGTTTCCGGTGACGTTGAAATCTGAACGCTTAACACTCGTGGTAGGTGAATTTATTGCCCAGAGAATGCGGAATGTTATACACATGTATCAAGACTTATTAAGAATTACGCTGTGGTGCCTACGTTGTTTAGACCACGTGCGGCCAGCACCGACAGCCTGATTGATCAATCCGTAAACTGGGCAGTGACCCCCCCCCCACTATATACAGGTAAACAGGATGTTTCACTCAGAGTAGATTTATCAAGTGGTCATTTCACTTGATAAAGCTCTTACGAAGAACCGTCGTATATATAGAAGTTTGCTCGGCACATAGTGAGGCCTCTGTGACTGTGTGCAGTGTTGAGGCAGGGGAGAGGTGGCTTGTGCAGCGTCACCCTTTATTACAGAAGGTCGTAGAGGTGCTGTTATTGCTGCCACCACGGTCGAGTCTTGCAACACAAAACTGACCCCAGAAAAAAAAAACTTTCATTAAAGGAGGAGGGCAGCCGACTTCGATGCCACCATGGGCCTCTAAACTGACACTAGTAAAACACTTCGTTGAAAGAAGATGGCAGCCAATTTAGCTGACATCACAGGCGACAAAACTGACACCAGAAAAGCACTTCATTAAACGAAAATGACAGTCAACTTTGCTGCTTCTAGCCACAAAGCTCTCCGGCCTGCCTGCAGTGGCAAGTTTGTGCCACACCAGCCTCCAGTGTCCCCAAACCAGAGCAAAAACTTTAGATGGATTGTGATCGGTGGGGTGTACAGGTGTGGTGGAAGTTGTGATGGGCAGTAAGTGGGGTGTGTGTTGTAGTGGGTTACTAGGGTGTGTAATGGGTGGGGTGTATATACAGGTGTGGATGGGGGTATAGAGGTGTAGTAGTGGGTCGAGATACAGTTCCTGGCCGGCGTCTTGGGTTGGTCTAGTATGAGTTTCTGTTTTTTTCTACCTCTCCCTCTATGCCACTTGTATACAATCTTACACAGCACATGAGCATCAGCATGCGCATACACTCACATATGTACACATGTGCTGTGTACAAGTACAGTGTATGTGGAACGTGCGTGTATACAAGTGTGTGTATAACATATGTACATGTTTATGTTTACCTTACCTCGATTCCTGGGATCACCACGGCCCGGTCCATGACCAACACTCATGTACTCATGTACGTGTGCGTAGCATTTATGTACGTGTGTGTTTGTAGGTGCGTGTACGTACGTGTGCAGCGTGCGTGTACCCGGGTGGGATAATTCCCCAAAGGAAGAGAGCGGCAGGGCGCAGTGGGGAAAGTACCGCATTAGCAATAACTCGGGCCGGTAAAGCCTCCACCTCCTAACTGGGTGTACTGTCCGCGCAATTACTGCCACCCGCCTCCAGAATCCCGCCCCCACACACGGCCAGTCATACACACCTCGACAACACTCTCATGCCTTACGTTGCAACACTAACACCAATATTACACCCCCCTCCCCCCACCAACACTGGACATCACCAGGCTAAGATCAATAACACAAGGACTAGCCCACTACACACCACCTGAACCACCCTCAATCGTCGGCGTGTTGGGGGCAGCTGCCTCGTTTTCCTACATGTGTCCAGCTAGACACTTCAGTAGTAGGACGAGTCTTGCATTGTTGTTATTGCATTCATTAGGGAAAATCAGCTGACATGGATCGTCATATGATGACCCGTTAGTGGTGCCGTTGGCCCTATGGCGGGAGTGCGGCAAGAAGCAACCGCTGGCGTGCTGTCCTGTGACCGCTGTTGTCTACCAACACAAGCGAATGTTGCAAGCGTTGACCTGTAGCGGGTCACGGAAGAGCTGCTGGTCAGACTCGGCGATTTGGAATGCTAGTGCAATAGTTAAAATTTTGCAAAGCTGAATGCAGACCTGTAGTACAGGCAGGAATAGAGCAGGTGGCGAGTCAGGAGTGACACTACCGTGGAAACATGACTGATACTAGACTAATACTAGTATCGTTTATCTGATCTACTTGTGCGCTGCTGTTTTTGAAATACCGAATGGTTCGACAAAGCTCTGAGCGAAACGCAACAGCAACAAATGTTGATTCGCTGCACATATGTTAATTTACTTAAATATTGTTGGTATTTTGACCGAATGTAATAACTAGGCTCCTAGCTAGTGTTGACTGGGGTAACTTGTTCATTGACAATCTTGCTGAAGACTTAACTAACAGCAAAGAACAGGACTGCCTATACATTCTAAAAAATATTGTACAAGTTGCTCAAAAAAAATCCAGAGAAAAGTAAGATAAAACAACCTCAATTGGTTTAACATGAAACTATATATTCTCTGGAAAAATAAGCGGAAAGGGAAGGACAAAGAGGGTATTTATACCCACGTCAAAAGGCCATTTTTTCAATCAATATGTTCAAATGAGGATGTAAAAAAAAAGGATAAGAAGAGCAAAACGAGAATATTAATGAGAAGCGTCAAGGAACCTCAGGTTTCTTTCAAGTATATAGAACAAAAATTACGTAAAGTGCCGGTCCACTTAAATGTAACTTTGAACAGCTTACCGATAATGAGAAATGAATACATATGTTCAACTGTTAATATTTCTTTCTTATTGTTTTCACAAGATGATACCAATGAAATAGAAAACCTGATGAAAATTAATTACGTATTACCATGGTTACGGTTCACTAAATTTATCTTTGCATTCTATAAGGACTTGACTACAGCCTCTTGGGAACCGGAAAATTGTTTTTGCTCTAAAGGGTCTACTTGAGAAGCATGTCTCTAGTAACCTGACATAAGAGAGTTGTAGACTTGCAAAATAAACTGCAGTAGCGTAGTTGAAGCTAATACTTCGGGTAGTTTTCAAAACTAATTAGACATATATGAGTGGGAATGTTTGGATGTAAGGGGCACTGCTCTGGCAGGTCCAGTAGGTCAACTACAGCACTCCTCTTCCTTATTCTCATCAGTTACAATTTATCCCAGGTAAAAACCTTCTCTGGCTACCCCATCCCGATGGATAATAATCTGCCAACACCTGCGAGACAACTAATATTTAACCAAACTTTCATCACCACTTTAATACACTAATTCTGTACCGTAATCTTTCTAAGCATTTTTAGAATTTCATGCAAATAACGAGCAAAAATACTATTACACCTGAATAACTAAAGTGTAATTAGCACTTGTCAATACTCAATAATAACCCACGTGGAGAACAATACTCAGGATAGTAACTGATCTGTATATTTCGATCCCCTTCTGTCTCCATGTGAGTTATTATTAAGCACTATTACACTTAAAACGCTCATCAACCCCCAACATTTCTCAGTGACAATCCCAGCAAATACACCAGTCTGTGTACAAACGCACAAAACAGTCAACACCACCCACAGCTACCACCTTAGCAGCTTTAGAGAGAGAGAGAAAAAACTCAGCGTGAGAAATATATGACCTTGTCCGGGGTCGGGTCGTAATAGCAGTAATATTTCTGTGTCCTGAGCGGCAGGGTCGTCATGGCGCAGCTCAACACACAGGGTCGGACAGGGACGGGTTACCTTCACCCCTCCAATTCTGTTCATATATGCAAACTCCACAACATTTTCTTCATTTTTAAATATGCTCGTCTGCACATAAATTAAAAGTGCGTTCAATTCGATCTGAATTGCATATCATAATACATATTTCATATTACTAGGTCTGATGCCATGCTTCTTCCTTCAGTGAATGTGATCTGACCTTAGCAGAACTGGTAAGTCTTGCTTCGATTACCCTGCACAGCCCTGGTCTCCAACTGACAAATGCACTGTAAAAATAATGAAAAAAAAAATACCATGAATGAGATTACTTATGTATTTCCTTCCTTACCCTAAGTAGATCATGTGGACCGAATGTAATGTAATACTGAGGAAGTGAGAAATACTTCGGCTAATGATCCCATGCTAGGAGGCTTAACCTAATCTCATTCAGAAAGTATTGCAGTAGGTCTAATGGCTCAGGCTACGAAACTTTAATAGCCGAGTTCCCATTCGTGACTAATAATTTTTTAAAAGCTCCCTTGCTTCACTGACATTGCTTGATTGTTCCATTGACCTGCAATTGTCAATCTAAAATTGTGGGGTAAAGACGTGTATGACACTTGCATTTTCTAAAGGGTTTTTGTCAATCTTACATATAATTTATTGAAAACAGAGCTTGAATAGTGGAGTGGTCAGGTGAATCCGAGGAGTTAGCTGGGGCGGAGGTAATACGTGGGTCGTGGGTGGGGACACGTCGTCTCCTGACTGCAGTGTCTGTCGAAGTAAATTCGTCTACGGGAGCACCCCAAAAATGCCGAATCCCCGAGCACTGTTAGACTGTTACTTATATATTGTTATCATAGCTTTTTATAAACGCCTCCGCCTCTGTTGGGTGTCTTTTTTAAGCATACTAACTTAATCCAGCTTCATGAGATTCCCGTGTGTATGTTAGGTACGTACATACCCAGCACACAGGCCATCACACTACCACGCAACAAAGTTAATGACAACTTGAACCTGCTCTTACCTGGCCAAGTTTCGTGGATCTAGCAGAACTGTGCATCAACTATAACTGTTTCAACTAGAGAGAAAAGATATATGGGTAATACTCTGGTATGCCCATGAACTCGTCCATCATCAAGGTTTTAACAAACTTTTATATGAAAGACCTTGAGGCACAACACATCTTGCCACCCATCCCCAACACACGTATTTTCTAAAAGACTGAACACACTGCCCTTAGCCAATAATGTGGAGCTCACCACACAATTTATAATTAAGGATGAGGGCTACAACCAGCTACCATTCCTAGAGGTCTTAAAATATACATGAAATTAACAAGGATGACCTCATACATTCCTATACACACCATGAGCTGAAGGCATAATCCTCGGTTTTTGAAAGCAAACAGTATTACTAGCCTACAGTTACTTGAGCAACATTACACAAGTATTTAGCCACCTACAATTTCCACCTTGCTTCATTTCAGCAGAAGATAAGCTTTGTCATAATAGCAGACTGAACTAAACTGCCAAGTACGTTCATTAACTAATTTAGGAGGCATTAAAAACGGCGATCTCAGCAAGTTCGTTGACAACACAATAACTGACTGACAGCTTAATTCAGAGGATGCCACGTAGTTGTTTGGTAGATCGCAATTATCCCGTGTAAGACGGAAGCCTTTTAAATGTTCTACACTGGCGGAATTGCTGTTTTTCTTTTTTTGTATCTTAAACATGTAACTAGGGGCTGCATTTTTTTTAAATTAAAGCCCTGAGTCCACCATTGAAACGAACGCCCAAGTGTTCATCGCTAAAAGTTCACCTGTACTCTGTTCATATAATGGAAGACACCAATCAAAAAGCACGCGTGAAATTTCTAAATAAAATACATATAAAGGACATCTTATTGCAAAAGTGCTGTTTATAATAGCAACATATTGTAATACCTTAGACACGGTATTTCATTATGACCGAATAATGGTACACGATTTAAAGCTAGTGATCTACTATGTCAGGAATTTGTGTAATAGTACGAGAAACCGACAAGATATTAAAGAGATAAATGTGATCATATGAAGCTTTAACCGAGATTTTTTACCTATGTAGTGGGCTTTTATCAAGTTATGACTAGTTGCACTAAACCCGTAAGGGCCGTATGGCATCTGGGAGGTATTCAGGTTCGATCCAAGGAAGGAGAGGGAAAGTCCAATTCCTTGGGATTGGGGTGGTGGTGGTGGTCAGTGCAGCTCAACGCAGTTCAGGGAAGGCACTAGGCATGTGGATCTGAAGCTCATCCAAGAGGTCTTAGGATATCGAGCGGTTTTTACGATGTAATAAAGCCTGACTCGACCTAAGACCTGAGATCCCCTCTCCTTCCCCTCCAACGGCATAGAAAAACCCACACTATAAACTCAAAAAATATAAAAAAAAATAAAAAACTACGTATTCCGCTGACGGAGAACAGTCCATCGGATCGTTCTCGTTTTCCAGTTTACAACCAATCAATCTTTGATCTTTTAATTACTGAATACACGTACACTAAATCAGACAAGAAAAAAATATCCAAAGCTATACATGCGTCATTAATTTACCCACATTCAAACATAATTGCAGTAATGCGGCAAAATGAGGCGATATCTATAAATGCATTCATTACCTTTTAACCAGAATCCCGGCAAGGTAAAGTTGCTTACTCACAGTACAGGGACAGAGATAGTCAGATCTATCTACTTTATTTGGCTGGATATCTGGTGTACTAGTTGGCGCTTAAGCCGGTAGAAATACAAACAATAATACATGGACACACATACGCAACATTTGGGTATCTTTGATTTTTTTTTTCGCCTACTAGAGACGTTATCAGTGTAATATAGACAAGAGAAATGACTTATAGGAAAGCCAGAGTGGTAATAAAGGGGTCACATAAGCATGGGCGGTGCTTGGTAGCGGAGACGCAATTTGCTGGTTCATACGATAAATTCTGTCTTCAGTTTAGCAAGAGGAACCTAGACAAGTATCTTCACCAGGTGCCAGATCAACCAGGATGTGATGGATATATGGGACAACGGGCCACTAGCAGTAACAGCCTGTGCATTAAGACTGAAGAAGCCACTCATGATGAAACGTTTCCTTTAATAATTGTCCTGAACTGTACATAAGTGTCTTTACACAGCAACAGCCTGGTTGACCAGGCAAGCGCCAGATGAGCCTGGTCCATGGTCGGGCTCCGGGAGTAGACTCTCGGAGCTCATCAAAACAAGGTAAGTTCGGCAAGGCCTAGCACAAAAAGTATGAACAGAGGTCTACAACCTGACCCAGGTCCTGCTCATACCAAACCATTCCGACTCATTTGTCTAACTTATTTTTAGGGCTACGAAAAGCTTCAGTGAGACTTCTTGGCAGTCTGTTCCACTTTTAACTATGACTTATTTCCTTTATGGCTTTTTTAACATATACAAGAATATATGCACTATTTATAACAATATTGTAATTTAAAACAATGATGCATTTCTATATTAATTTAAAATACAAAGAATGAAGTATCAATAGGACAAACACGTATGGAATACACACATTCCTCAACCTTCAAAGTAGGAGGGGGTGACCTCGAGGCCAGTGAAGGGCTCTTGATCCAAGGATTGGAGCAACCCTCTGTGAACAAACCTGATCTTCCATTCTCAAAGCCATGTGTGCCTCCCTTGATGGTCTTAGCAATTCCCCATGATTATACAGTAATACATTACCACCTTTAAACCAAAAAAAAACTAAGGGCGAGTTAGAGTATATAAACCGAAAGGAATATATCTATTAGTATATACACACTGAGAGCTTACTTTCCTTCCTATCTTAGACATCAAATTGTTTCTAGCTGTCAGCGTACAAATGAACTGCGTCCTAAAAGATTCAAGTGTATTAGATAGTCTTTAAACCTAACAAACTAGGTATAAATGTGAACCCATCTTTCACCAAACCATCGCGTATGGATTTCAAATATAAATTTCGCAAATAAATCATGTAAATTATTTTGAAGGTAGGCCAAGTGGATGAGTGATGGCGTGGACACGAGAATCAGATGCCAAATGTTCATGTGTAGCGAGCGTGCGATAAAACTATTGATCCCTGAAGTGTTCCCGCCTCCAGTACCGCCAGTCTCCGGCGGCCGGCGGCCGCTCCACAACACCACACTCCTCTACCTAGACTTCACAACACCGCCACTCTATGACTCGTTTTGCGTTTGTATTAATAATCCACCTAGTTTCACACCCTTGTTTATTTACACTAGCTTTTACACACAAGTTTACAATATAATTAATAATATCTTCGACTAGAAACGAACGGGTCATCTGAATATTCCCTCAAAGAAAAAAGTTAACTAGTTATGCAAATTCTTAGATTAGGCAAATTAAGCTATTTTACATTACATTTACGCAAGGTTAAGTAGCTAGGTGAGGGTGGGAAAAAAAAACTGTAGTATGCTTTACTTGGGATGTAGAGCTAATATTCGACACATGCGACTGAAAATAGTTGGCCTGTAACAGGAACTGCCTCAATTGGGCTAATAGGCCTATGACAAAAACAAAATTTGAGACGAGCTGTAAGGTAAAAACCATGTGCGGGTTATTTGTGTATGTAAAAAAAGATAGTACTGTATATTATTCATGGAAAAAAACCTAGGAGTAACAGCACTTGGGAATGAGATTCATTTAAGTCTGATAAAAGGAAGGGAAATGTAGCTCCAATTCGTTGGATCAAGAGCTCTGACCGGCCTCAAGGCACCCCCCTAAAGAGTAAACTAGTAGCAAAGGACTAGCCACATTCTGGTGGGCAAGTAAATATCGAGTTGTTTTTACGAGGCTATAAAGGTGGTTGTAGTGGTGGGATGGTGCTCTCGTCGACCTACATCTTAACCTTCTACTACAGGCGGCCTAGTCCAGTTTAACCATCAAAAATGGCCATAAAGCATTTCGGCGAGATAAAATAACCGGGAGAGAGACACGTGTGTAACACTAGACATTAAGGAAAAGTTTTCCTCACTAGAGTTGAAATAGAGAGGTTAGGTGCTTGAACGGGGTCACATTGTCCTGTCACGTGACTGAAGTGTTTGTTGGCGTAAAATCATCTCCTGAGTTTTGCGTAACAGTCAAATATCATTATTATGGGTGCAGCTACATGCCACCGCCTCTTAGATTGTCCTCTTATTAACAGAATAGTTTCAACCTATCTCATGAAATACCCATGTGTGCTGCATGTATCGCATGCACTGCTCTGTCACGATTGCATGCATACTTAAGAATAAAGGCATACCGCATAACGGCATACTATGCAGGTCCTCGGATACAACTCTTTTTATTCATATATTTGTAGCTTATTTTTAAAGCTATCCAAGATGTAAGTTTAAATAACTACTTGCCAGATTGTTCACTCACAACACTCCTGCTAAACAAAGATGTTCTTACATCCTATCTAAAATCAGAATTTATTCAACCTGAAACTATTGTCGAGAGTTGATTCTTGCTTACTCTTAGCAACCTACTATTTGAATCTGTCTTCCACTTGTATACCTCAACCATACTACCCTTTTTCTACATTTTTAAAGTGTAGATCAAGGATCCTTCGATCTGTATTTTGTACGCATTTAAGATTCCTTAAACAGTAGGTAAATTTTAGCATCTTTCTCTCTTTGTTGTTTATTCTGCAGTATGGAGACCGGAAATGAGTTGCATATCTAAGCAAGGCCTTAGCAATGACGTATATAACTCCTGTTACTTATGTTTTTTGATATAATTCCAAATAGTTCGTTAGTCTTATGCATGCTTCAAGTGATGATGTTTTGGCTTTAAATTTCTGCTCACCATGACTCCCAAGTCATGGCGAGCTGTGATAGTTCCTTTACTTTCGATATACCTTTGGAGCCCGGCCATGGGCCAGGCTCGTCTGGGCTTGCCTGGTCAACCAGGATGCTCAATACTGCCTAGTTTATAAGTGTAAAAAGGTTATTTTCACTTTCAAGGATAATATAGGGCTTTGTACTTTTCTGTACTGAACTGTATGTGCCACTTTTTGGACCATGACATTAGACTGACTGAATCATACTGAAATTTAATGGTATTTTCATCCAAATCTATTGCTTGGCTTAATGAATTTACTCATGCAGCTTTTCATTCCTTCAAGATCATTAATGTAGATTATGAATAAGACCCAAAACTGATCCTTTTGGAATGCAACATTTGTCTCTATTCTGATTTCACCCAATTTATGCACATACATTGCTTCCTTTTAGTTGGCCATGCCTCAGTTCAAGATAGAATTTTTCCTCCAATAACATGTGCTATTACTTTAATAGTCTGTGTGGGACTGTGTCAAAATCATCACCAAAACGATCATCACATTTTTTTTATCATGATCCAATGGCTCAAATACTTTACTGAAGGTCAATAAATTTGTCAGGCAAAAATGAACTGCTGTGAATCCATGTTCCTTTCGTTCTGTTTGATCTGGCATTTTGTATGGTGTACCTTTTTGAGTTCTTCCTTTCCATATCTAAGCAGTTAAAACTTGTCACCACTGAATGCCAAGTTATTCTCCACTACCCATGGAATTTTGCTTATATCTTCTTGCAATTTTCATGCTTATTTTGGTACCTGCAATTAATGATACAAAACCGTAGTGAGCATTTTCATTAGTATGTTATGTACTTCATGCGGATGATTATTAGTATAATCAAGGGGAAGAGCTAAACCCGTAGGATTATACAGTGCCTGTGGGGGGATGGAAGTTATTCAGGGTTAATTCAGGGAACTGAAGCACAGATCCAGTTCCCTTGATCAAGAGCCCCCTCACCAGCATCAAGGAACCTTCCTTGAGGGGTCATGAGGATGAGAAACAGTGAAGGTGCCAAGACCATTCTTTTGAAGTACTGGGCATTCTATTCTGCTTATGCTCAAGTTCATTAGTCTGTAGAAAAAAAATCTGGATTCTTTACTGCATTATTCTTAGTATCATATCCCCAGCTAATATTAAAGGCAATTGATTTGTGATTATTTCTGCCAAACTCTTCAGTGATTCCTTGATTACTTACCATGGTCTCCTTGTTTGCCAAAACCAGGTCAAAGAGGTTCTTCCCTCTGTTTGGCTCTATAACAAAATGCAGTCTTGGATAGCCTCCAGGCACTCATTGCCCTCTTAAATTCTCAATCAAAGATTTCCAGTGAATTAGCTAAAATTAAAACCTTCTAGAATTAGTACATCATTGTGTTGTGAAGCTTGAACAATTCTGGTTAAAAAAATAAGTCTCCCGTGGTTGCTTTCTGAGTTTTGAGGTCCTTTAGAGTACTTTTAATATATCTTTGAAATGCTACTCCTGCAGCCCAGCCCTGGGTTGTCTAGTGCTTGCATGATAAACCAGGCTGTTGCTGCTGGCAGCTCACTGGCCCACATATCCATCACAGCCTGGTTAATCAGTCTCTTGGTAGATATATTTGTCTATTTTCCTCTTGTAATACTTCTACAATTGTTCCAGCAGTGTTTCTAATATTTTCTGACAGTGTTGAATAGTTTGGGACCACACATGTTGATACAATGTTCTTTATCTGTGCCCATGGTGTCCCTGCTTTTCACTGTGTTATTTTACATTTTCTTCCATATTTCTCAGTCCAAAATGTTATGGAAATATGCAATTTAGGGACCAGGCCCTGAGTATCTTCCATTTATAGATTTTCATGTATTTCTCCTCCACTTCAGTGAATATATATTTAAGATTTTGAAATGTTCCCAGTAATTCAATCCTTTCACTGTAGCAACCCCGAAATTAAAATGTCAGTCGCTGTTACAGTTTAAAAGAATCTAAAGTGGTAGAGAATCTTTTCTGAAGGTAATGACACCAAAAATGCAACATTTGAAGGCAAACTTAAAAAACTAAGCAGATACAAAGTTGGTGGTCTTGTGATACTGAATGAACACAAGACACTGCTTGTTCAGCTATTACAACTACCCTATAAAGTGTGTACAATTTAGTAATTTGGCCAATTTTACACAAAATGTCGAAAATTAACTTTTCATGTCCTAGATTATTATTATTATAATAAAAAAGAAGCGCTAAGCCACAAGGGCTATACAGCTTCATGTCCTAGAAATACTACCCATACATTTGTCTTTTCCTTCAGCTTTACATCTATTTTTATACAGCAAGTTTACTCAACATATACAGTACTACACTATCCCCTTCCTATTATTTCTATTAACATGGAACAACTTAAATCTCTGAAAGTGGTACTATTATTATAATCAAAAATAATAGTACCACTTTCAGAGATTTAAGTTGTTCCATGTTAATAGAAATAATAGGAAGGGGATAGTGAAAGTGGTACTAAATAGCAAACATTATTTGTATAAATGCTTTCTTCTCCCTCAAACACTCATACCACTATTCTTTGTTTGAATCTCAATACACTGAAGCAACAGCCCTCAAGACTGAGTTAGTTAATGCTGATACCACTTCCCTAGATCAATCCTTAAACTGTGGTATACCCAGAAATAAAATTTCCTGTGTGAAAAAATTTGGAAATTTTTATCATTTGAAAAAGTAAATTAAAAAAAAAAAACCTGAGATTATGATTTATAGCTTCGTTGTCTTGGTGAAAAATGTACAATTGTCAGCAACGTTGGCATAAATGTGCTAGTGACATAGACCTTTTTTTAAATTTATCGAGGCCAAATTATATTTTTCACTATATAAAAGTTTTTTTTTATTATTTATGATACTGGATTTCTTTTTGATTATAATAATAATATGATACTGGTCGTGTTTCAAGGTGTTTTAGAACTTGATATGGGAAATGCATAGTGCAAAATAGCCCCTCTTGGAATATAGTATAAATTAGTGTCAATTATTTTTATTTTATTTTTTAGTTTCAGTCCTCTAGCAGTATGTACAATGTAATCTTATGGTATTACAATGGCTTCAAGGCGAAATGCTCCTCGAAACGTGGAAAAAAATCATTATCTTTCTTGGGTTAATGATTACATTATATTTAGTGGACACCACTAAACACAGTAGGGAAATACAGTGGCTGGGGAATGGGAACCAATCAAGATCAGTCCACGGAAGGGACAAGGCCAATTCCATGGATCAAAAGCTCCTCACCAGCCTCGAGATACCTCCCATGAGAGGCCAGCATCAGGAAGCCTCCCTTGAGCAAACATCCAGTTAAATACACATACCGTAATGTACTTTTTATGTACCCATCATTCATGCGGGCCCTCAAAACTAGTGTAAAAAGTAAATTTGCGAGGAAGCCTTATATTCTGTTTTTTTCCAAGGTGTGATACTCTTCCAATCAAGGTATAATACTCCTCAAAACATGAAAATAAGTCACACAGCTTGACTTGATTGGGTTATCCAAGGTTAAACTTACATAAGCGTGCTTTTCTGGCTGAATTTCACTGTCAGTATAATGAAACTGTAATAAATTTGGAATTAATATGGCATCTTCCTGCCAGTTCAATACCCTGTTTACTGGTAGCGAAGCTGGTGGTGACATGTTCTACTTCGTTTTAGTAGCGCTGGACTGGACAATCTACCTTGTCTGAGTTCCAGGAATGAATACTTTGGTATCTGACATGTTAGAAAGCTGGGCAGGATACAGTAAAGGCATAGCTGAGTAGTTAGGGGTTTACTGGCTATAGGGCTACACAAGGCAGAGGTTGTAGAAGTGGCGAGGGCCAGGTCTTAGGAGAGGGGATAATGTGGATGATGTGCTGGTAAGCTCAGAAAAGAAAGAACCAGGAGCATATGTCTTGATATCCAGGAGGACACAGGAGATTCCATACCCAAAAGTATGGGAGTCATGCTTTGGTGGGAAATATAAAATGCAACAAAATGAGAGTACATATGTATAAATGTGCCGACAATCAATTTAGGTACCTGGATGTGTACAATTTTCTAAACTTTATTTAGGCTACGTTTCACTAGCCAGGATTTTTACTCATATAGTTGCATAAACTATTAACACACACGGGTATTGAATGATGGCTGTGTTGTGGGGTTTCCAGGACTGTGATTAATATTTTTGGAAATGTTACACGTGCCTCTGGTTTAGAGACTGGGTCTGAAATTGCAATGAGGAAGGCTTCTAGACACTTCCTCCTACAAAGATTTGTTTGCTTGATAACTATTCCTGCATCATTCCACTTCATGAAACTACCCTCAGGGCAACACTGATTCATACATGTAGTATCCATATTGTCCGTTATGCAAGCATATTTGTTATCTAACATGCATTTCCAAATTCCTGGAAGTTTCGTCCTGTGGCCTGGTTGGCAAAGCTCTCGCTCACTGAGGGTCTGGGTTCGATTCCCGGCAGGGTGAAAACATTCGACACGTTTCCTTCCACCTGTTGTCCTGTTCACCTAGCAAGTAGGTACCTGGGTGTTAGTCGACTGGTGTGGGTTGCATCCTGGGGGCAAGATTAAGGACCCTAACGGATATAAGATAGTCCCTCAATGACACACTGCCTTTCTTGGGTTATCCTGGGTTACCTGGAGGTTATTCCGGGGATCAACGCCCCCGCGGCCCGGCCCACGACCAGGCCTCCCGATGGATCAGGGCCTGATCAACTAGGCTGTTACTGCTGGCCGCACGCAGTCCAACGTACGAGCCACAGCTAACCCTCCGGGCTTAAAAATCCAAACAAAATCTTATCTCACCAATGTATTATTTCTGGCAACCCCCCATATGGAATAATGTAAAACTGTAATGGCATCACTGCTTTCAAGATTAATTGTTTTGATTTTGGGTTATCTTTAATGGTACCAGTTATAACTACCCTGATTCTACATAATGTGAACACCTTCCTTCTCTCTGACTATTGCTTGTTTTCTCTTGCTAACGAGTACTGTTCAGTGCTGATATATCCATTCAGAGCAGAAGAGATGCCAGAGAGCCGCCAACAGTAAGAGCCTAGTTTACCAGGCAAGCTTGATTCTTTGATTTCCTAACCGGGAAATCTAATACAGAGATATGAGGATGGAGATATTTATAATGAAATCAGTGGAAGTAGCAAGATGCAGCAACTGGAGACACAGTAATATGTGGGTTGGGCCCACTAGTGAAGCAGGGCATACCCATAAGTCACTGGTTCATCTGATGGTATGACCCACCCACAGGACCATATCTTCAACTGCTGTACCTCACCACATCTTACACTGCCTCGTGTATAATAAGCTCCAGCCTCGTGCCTCTGTGATAGATTAATGCAGCCTGCAGTGAAGGAAAAATGTCTCAAAAGATACCCAGGTATTTCTTGATTGGTTCATGTTCTGAGTGTGTTGATTATGCATAAAACACTTTTCTTGCATGCTTTAATAAGAAAACATGAAGGAAACTGCAATTCTGTGAATGTAGGTACACTGTGACCCACTACCCCCAGACAGTGAGTCACCTTAAAAAGGTAGTGGGGTTTGGGGTTTGTGCCTAGGGGTAGGCCTCCTCTCTGGGAGGGGTGCCCTATTCCCCACAGGGTGCTTGCCTAAGAACCCAGCATCTCTTTTTGCATAATTGGTAGGGATATTTCCCCCTTTGTCTAAATTTGCTCACGCCCTTAGCTGATGACATGGTATGTTTTATGGAAATGGAATGCGGGGAAAAAATGAATAGTTTTACTTGCCTGGTGATTCTGCTTAATGTACTATGAGAGTAAATTGGTCACGACAGTAGTGTTGGTACTGACATTATAAATTTGTTATATAATAAAAACAGATTATGCTTAAAGCACTGAAAAACCAAAAGATTCCCATCCTTTGTAAATACAAGTGTTCTTGACTTCCTATTCTGTGTCCATGTGATTTAGTTGGATGAATAATGAAGCAAATCGTTCTTGTTGGCGAGCTGTAGACAGACTGGTGTGCGTGGTCGTCCGATTTGTGTATTAAGACATCTAGGAAGGAAATTTCGTCCTCGATTTCTTCCAAAGTGAACCGGATATACGACTTTTTAAGCAGATCTCCGATGAACATCCGTCTGGCTTTTTTAAAGTGCAAACGATAAAAATCCCTGTGATACATGCATATGGGCAAAAAATGACAACTTTCTCAGCTATACGCCCATACAAATATAGGCCATGGAAAGCAGGTAGTGGTGGAGAGACGGGAGGTCTTTGAATTAACCCTCGGTGGGATACCACGAATGAAGGTTTCCTTCCCAAGTTTTCTCTTTCTTCTTGTTAAACACATGAACATTGACGTTACTTTCAAGAATTCCAGCAAAGTAATCGCATTAAACTTGGGTGCAAAACACATTTAATTGCAGCAGAGGACTTGGAAGAATGCGATAACTGCATTAATAAATATAATCTACAATTGGTGTAAACAGGCAAGGTGAGAACGCATGACGCACAAGCATCACCCAGCAAGCTTTGGCAACACCTCAAACATGTTGCACCAAATCAATACCTCAATCACTCAACAAAACTATCATAATGTTCTCTTTTAATACTCCATACAGATATTTAAAACCTTTTTTATTTTCCATTTAAACACTGTTCTCAGAAACATATAAATAAAATAGTTAAAAAGAGTTAATACTGCAATGCTACATTGATAATAACAATAAAAAACGAAAGATGACAACGCAAATGCTGGCTGTGTGCGAGGGAACAAATTTGCTTTGTGCATAATTTATTTCAACCACAAGCCGTCAAATCAATCCAACTTCTAGCAGAAAAAAATTGTGTAACAGGCTTCAGCACAAAACTGTGTCACAAAGGTAGGTTGTAATTGTTATACATACAAAGAAGCCCTATTTATTTTTCATTACTTTAAATATGAAGGTTGCATCATATATTTATCAAGAGATGTATGTATGCTCACTGAGTTTACTTCAATCCAAATTTTAGGGATTAAGTTTTTCTTGATATTTACAGGGCATTGTAGCAGCCTTAATGGCCCACGCATAGTCGACGACGGGCTTTAACCCTAACAAACTAATGAGGGCAGCGGTAAATCTGCTGCCCAAACAAATGAACAGGTCTGCCACGGTCAAGACAGCAAGTATTTTTGTGTGCGCGTGTGTGGCCGCCACCACAACCATTGTCTACTATTAGACTACTACAGCATGTTTACATTAAATATATTGACTGATTTGTAGGTCATGGATATGGGCACGGGAAGCAACAGAAGCCTAGTGACCATTAACTATTATACTATAGCCAAAGAATTAAGAAACACAAAAGTAGGTCTACTTCCTCATGCTTACTAGGTCTTACTCAAACCTACCCAACTTGTAACAATGGATTTAATTAAGTTTGATAAACTTAGAAAAAAATAAGAAAGCATTAGTTTGACAATAGTTTGGATGAGTAGAAATAACCTAAAGTAATAACACTGAAGTTATCAGGTAATTTACAAATAGGTTAGAAAAAGTCACCAGTGAAAACAGATAGGACCAGCCTAGCATCGGCTAGTAAGTGTACTGCAGCACACACTTCTAACCATGTCTAAATAGGTGGTTTTCTATATCCGTTCTAAATCTCTCTATTGATGCGAGTCCTCTTTAGTTATGATATTTTCAGCACTTCATAAAATTTATACCTTTATATTTATTCCCCACTTGTGCATTTCAATTGTATCCTTCCCCCTATTTAGTTTTTCTAATGAATATAAGTTCAGTGTTTTAAATCTTCGAAGGAAAGCTTTGTGATTCAAAATTATCTATATCCACAGCAACCACTCCCCTCAAATTAATTAGATACTGCAGTCATCTGCTGAGGTTATTTCTGCCACATCATCGGTAAACGAAAATTTTTCCTGCGCTTATCCCCGACACCCAAATATTACGAACATGTACGCAACGTGATAATGGTCCACGATGGACCGTAACGTTGTCTAGTTTCCTTTCCTAATCGCAGGTTAATTATGAATTTCTCCAGCCAAGGTATTTTGACTTATTCTTTCTTACAAATTAAATGAAAAGTCTCTAGTGAATAAAAATGAACCCTTAATAAATGTTTTAATACAGCTTTCATTATGTATACTTGTCAATGTTTATACACCATTTATAACGTCAATTTATGTTTACCCACAACAATCTTTCACCTATATCCGAAATGTAACAAATATCCATTAAAAAATTTCTTATTTATTGAATAGCTTAACCAAATTGAGGCACACTATTTTTAAACAATATTTCTATAAAATAACCTCGTAAATAGTCTCCAAATTGTTTGGATAGAACGTAGTGCTTGGTGGGTGATGCCGAACAGTCGGTACAAGCACCATTGGCTAGCCAGCGACCGTATGGGTGACAGCATTTTAATTAAGCTTCTTTAGTTTGAGAACCTTGTAAGTTTATTTAGGTACAGGTACACATACAGTTACACAAATTATCGTACATAGTAACTTGTATAAATTACTTAGGATGGCCCAAAAAAGTCAGAGGTTTATTTCCTGTTCCCAACCCAAGTATCAGAACAGGATTTTCACTAGTATCATAGCAATGTTCAGTGCAATTTTATTTGGAAGACAAAATTAATTTAAAATTACTAAGCCATTTTTAAAAAGCAATATTACATGGCTATTATTAAAAAACTAGAAATGTAATTTTTGTCATTGTATCTGGATATTGATTTTTTTTTGTTAGACCTGTGGTGGTCCTGTGTTGAAGAGACTGGTCCTTTTGCTACTCATTATACATGCATGAAGCCTTAGGGTGCGCCCGTTCTCTCGTTCTCTGTTCCCCTCAGTGCGCCGAGTCTTACTGGACCCCGCTCACTAAGGTCGTCTTTGTGCGCCACACTTCCACGGTAGTCTCCAAGGTTGCCATTTCGGTTATGCCTGCCTTTTCTAAAACTCCTCCATTTTTCTTATAAACCATAGAACGGTGGGGTTTGAATCCATGGCCAGTGCGTAAGCCACTCTGCCAGCTGGCTACAGTCGTATTATTACGATTTCGTGAATCATTCTTCTTGCAAACAAAGGACTGATGAATTTTTCCGAGGATGTTTTCTTGAGAGACAGTTTGTTTCCATTAGGGGCGTTTTCAGTAAAAAAAAACACATTAAAAATAAAGTCCTGGCTTGTTTATTGCGGGATCCTCACCTCTTAAGACTTGAGTTCTAGCAGCAATCTTTACAGATAATCTGTTCATGTTATCCTCTCCGCCAAGGCTTTCACTCTGCGTTGCCCCGTCAGCTTATACCACAAGCTAGTTTAAATTATTTTCACCAGGAAGTGCTAAACCCATTGAGGTCAATATTGCACATGAGAAACGGGAGGCAATCAGGTTTGATCCAAGGAAAGATAGGATAGCTCCAACTCCTTGGATCAAGAGTTCTTGAGTAGATGATAGTACGAGACGAACAAGATGGTAAATGAAGCACATATGTATTTATATTTAACCATTATTGAAGACGTTTTGCCCGTGCATTGGGCTTAAGTCACAGTGAAACACTGTCACTAACGGTTCCATATAACTGCATTTATTTCTCTACCATCAAGATACCCACTCTTGACGTGACGCTGGCTTACAACCAATATTAAATATACAAATTCCACTGTAGGTCCTACTTTCAAAATACCTTTCTCTCTCGCTGTCACTGAATATTCCCCGCTAAGTCATCCTCCTAGCAGAAGATACCGTAAACAAACTTTTGTCACATTAGGGTTTTAATGTAATTAGGACTGTTAGCATGATTTCACATTCCACAAATTCTAACAAGGTCAAGTGAATATGAAACACCAGCTACTGTTATTTTACCTAAGCCAATGCTGGTTGGTCTGTGCTGTTTCAAGTAACGTAACGTTTCACCGCCTAGCCGATATTTATATAAGTTACAATTTCACGAGAGATGATAATTTGACATCAAAAGCTATTGCAAGCAACGGGTTGCCAACTCTGCATGCCCCGCCCAAGTGTGCCGTACAACAACCTACACCAAGACTGGTGTTCGGGACTGTTCCACCTTTAAGTCCAGCCACTAGTATGGAACGGCCATGGCCACCATTACCTGACGGACCCACGGGCCACCGTCAATGCAACACTTGCCTGCCCCTCACACCTGTACGTGACTTTACACAACATTATCACTCTCGAGACCAACATTTTATGAACCTATGTACCTTGCATTAATTCACTGATAATCAATCTACCGGATAGCCTGTGTAAATCGAGTCAGGTATGAGACGGAAAATTAATCAAAACATATACCTAATTATCAAACTGCTTAATGTTTTAAGTGATAAAATACACTGAATAATCACTGAATCTGTTAGTGAGGTTCTGGAATCAAGCACTGTAATTTGTCCCCTTCAATAATTCCATATTAATAGAATTTTCTTGTATCCTAAGAATTATTCGAGCATACCGTAGGCTCTTACGTCACAAAAATACACCAATAATTATTAAATCTAACTTATTCCCTCACACCAAAAAAAAAAAAAAAAAATAATGGACTCTAATATGCATCGCCTTCTGAATAGTATAACATCTACTTGACTCTATAGGGTACTGAATTAGGACTACTTGCTGGCCCATACAAGGCAAATCCCATTGGGATCAAGTAGCATAAAAGGCTCCCATGTAATACAGTAACCAATTTGGTCCTTTAATTAGGTAAATGGACATATATGCAACGTTCTGAATATATATATTTTTTGGGCGACATTTGACAAAGCTCTTTGTGAATGCAACGTAGCCTATAAAGTATCAAAACATTGCATACATGTCCATTTACCTTACTGTCCGTATATTTATAGCTTTCATGCTCTTAAAAGAACAAATACAATAAGCTATGTGCCCAACACTCGATGGAATTTGAGTTGTGGAAGTAGGCAATGGCAGCAGCACAAAGACAATTCCTGCCACATTTTGTCACTTTCCACCTGACCAACTTTATTTAATCCTTGGCACGCTTAGCGATTTACAATATAGTTTATCAAGTTTGTAATTCTGGTTGAATTATTACCGTGTACCTTGTCTGCCGATTATGATATACGTGCCATAACTATTCCATCTGATCCGCGAGGGTAGATTCTAGATCTGCCCTGATATATTTCCATTTTATATGGCAATTTTGAAGAGGAATCGCATAGTACGTTGCCACACGATAACAGTATGAATACCACAATAATTCGCCTCCAGTAATCTGCAACACCATGTCTGCGTCATAAAGCTTATTTATTATACAACGCAAGGAGAGCTGGAGTGTGTGCAGGACACGAGCGCTCGGTTTTACCGCTTGACTTGTATTCTACACAGTAAATGCACGCATGAATTGCTACATCCACGTTAATATCCCACCGGAATTTGCATTAATTGCCAAATGAATTATTATTCACTTTAATAAACCCAATTATTTTACTCCAGTTTGTTACTAGAAAACACTGCCAAACACGACCCTCGAGAAACTTTGAAAGTAACATAGTGTGAGGCTTCACCGCAAGAATCCACAAATCGGCATTACCTGTTTTTGAAACGGTACAAGCTGCTTAAGCTTTTATTGTGACGTTTCGCTCTTTGTCACAATTAAAGTTTCTTCCTCAAACTGGCTATTTTTCACGGTTGTTAGAATTACACTATTTGGATGAATTACCTGTTTTTTCCTTGATTTCACAGAGGACACTGAAGAGTGCAGGTTTCATGCGGTGGCAGTTTAACGTGTGTTTCCTGAAGAGAAAGAAAACAAATTAATATTAATGCTTATTTATATATTATTTATTAATTAAAGTACTAATATTTTAGGCAAAATGACAGCCGAGGAAGCTGTACTTGCAAAATATTTAAACCAAATTCAATAATCAGGAATGCTGCCGGATCAAGTGCAATCTTCAAAAGGAAACTCGGCATGTACCTCCACCAAGTGCCTGATCAACTAGGCTGTGATGGATATGTGGTCCAGTGAGCCACCAGCAGCAACAGCTTGGCTGACCAGGCAAGCACCAGACAAGCCTGGCCCATGGCCGGCCCGCGGGAGTAGGAAAACTCTAGAAACCCGTCAGACGTATAACAAAGTAAAAATGGTGTACGCTAGGAATGGCACAACTAAAATTATGGAACAAATGGCCCATAAATTTACTTTTTATTTTTTGCATATGGTTATACATAAAAAGATGATGGATTTTGGTTGGTCAACTATGTATGCTGGATAGGTTAAGTATGGATGCCGGTTACCTTAATTTAGATGCATGTTAGGTAAAAGGACACAAGTGTTTTGCCAATTGACAAAGCTCTTGGAGATCGAAATGTTGCCACAATAAAATGTCTCATTAGTTGCACATGTGTCCTTTTTACCTAACTTATTATCGGTAATTCTACCAACATTATTATACTTTAGATGTGCCATTTTTTTCTTACTTTTTTACTTGTGCCACCTCTTACCCAAGACAAAGAAAGACACACATCCAAATGATTCTACCCCCAATAAAACAAAATAACGTACGTACACTGCACTTTGTGTACCGGATATATAAATCGTGCATACTTTTCACAATGTTATATTTGGAATTAGTGATAGTGTAGGTATTCTTCAACAGAAATCAAAACGCCCCATATACATACTAGACAATGGTACCTGTAGTGATCGTAATTTTGATGCTAGTTTATTAAATTTAATTTGGTATGGTTGTATTTTTGCTGTTTTAGTCATGCAAGTAGTTCCGAGTGCTAATTTTATCTTGTGTATGTATATTTTTTTTGTCAATATGTACATAGTCAAAGTGCTCTTTAAATTTCAAAACCACTTCCAGGTAGGTAGACCCTACCTGCTAAATGAGGACCACTATATCTAGGTAAAATCTTAACGACTAATGAACACTAGCCTTTAAACAATAGATTTGACTTAAAAATCAGAATGTATGCGCACTGCAGACGTATGGAAGGGAAGGTGTGCTGTGAACATAATTTCGTTTTTGTAATACTGTATTTGTTTCCTAGGAAGCATCTAGAGTACCCCAAACTGTCACATGGCCTGTGTGCAGATGAGATGGACACAAACTGTCGGAATCATAAACTTACTTCACATGTATACCGCTGCTTTTCACAATTATGAGGTAAAAACCATAAAAGGGCACAAGAGCAACTAATGAAACATTACGGTTGTTTGGATCTCAACGAAATATTTATTTCGGTTACGTTTCGCCTTATCAAGCTTGATAAATATCTCATTAGTTAATTTTGTCCTTTTACTTAACATAATGTTGGCAATTTTACCAAATATTTAAATATGTTTAATGGAAATATTACCCTGGTGTGTTCCGGCTTAGCCGAGGCGAGGTACGGTAATAAATATTTTTTGTTAGAGGAATGATTACAGCCACCCAAAAAATATTACAAAAAACTAAACTCCTTGGTGTTTGTGTATCGCACAAGGTCACTAGTTCTGCTTGAAGTTCCTGGAGAGTTAAAAGTCTCCTAAGTAAGTTACCCATATATTGCATGTGCCTTTATGCGTGATGTTTGTTTCGTTCACAAATAATGCATACCTGGAGAGGGTTTCGGGGGTCAACGCCCCCGCGGCCCGGTCTGTGACCAGGCTTCATATGTAGTGCTTTTCTATATTCTCAATCTAGATTGATCTAACTTATACCCAATGCTGCGGTCATCACTTATGTCAATCCTTCCGCATAATCCAGCAGTAAATTGAAGGTCTTGGCTTTTCTTATGACAGACCCGTTAATTTTTATTGTAATCATGGGGAAGCAGCAAAGCCGTAGGGGTCAACCAGTGCCTGGGTAACGAGAGGCATTCAGGTTAGATCCAAGGAAGGGGAAACTATGTCCAGTTTCCCGGATCAAGAGTACCGCACAAATATTGTGGCATCTCCCATGACGGACACTTTAAACTAAAGCCATAGTTCTTTCGGCATCACGTACTACGTATATATCTAACTTAGAAAAAACAAATTTCGTTTAACTCTGTACCTGATAAGGCATCTTTAAAATGTTACTGCCACATAATGCAATTCGATGGCGGATGACACGAGGAAATAAAATGACATAACAACAACAATAATAATGATAATAATAATAATAATATATTTCTACAAGTACATGTACAAGGTATACAGGCCTAGCTGACATCAATGACATACTGCTATATAGAAAGCCGCTTGTTATTACCTGGAGTTTACCTGGAGAGAGTTCCGGGGGTCAACGCCCCCCGCGGCCCGGTCTGTGACCAGGCCTCCAGGCAGAGCATTTCGGGCAAATTAGGTCAGTTTTGTCCCAGGATGCGACCCACACCAGTCGACTAACACCCAGGTACCCATTTTACTGATGGGTGAACATAGACAACCAGTGTAAGGAAATAAGACCAATTTCTAACCTTGCCGGGAATCGAACCCGGACCCCTCACCGTGTGAAACGAGAGCTGTAGCCACCACGCCACGGGGCACCAACATGGCAGATTCGCTGACGAACCCAAAAATAATCGACAAATAATCTCACCAGAAGATACTATTGAATTTCAGAATAATTTCGAGAAGTCCTAATCCTTGGTAATAAAAATGGCGAACTTAGAAACTAAATTCATAACTTGATAATACAAGATTTAGGTAAGAGATGATAGTGAGACGACTGCAACCACCAACAGTGTCGCCCAGAGCTGTCAGCTTCATTATTTGGGGAATTTTGGCTGTTTTATTCTACCTCACACAGATACTGCGATTAGACGAGCAGTGACCCTGCGCCCCTGAACCAGACCTCATCCTCTCTTGACCCCTATAATAATATAATATATATATATATATATATATATATGTCGTGCCGAATAGGCAGAACTTGCGATCTTGGCTTAAATAGCAACGCTCATCTTGCCATATAGGACAAGTGAAAATTTGTGTATGCAGTAATTTCGCCAAAATGATTCTGAACCTAACGAAAAATATATATTTCACTGTGTTTGTTTAGTATTAAATTATTGTAAACAAATTTAAAATATATTTAGTTGGGTTAGGCTAAAATAAATTGTTCTTGTTATAATAAGGTTAGGTAAGTTTTCTAAGATTCTTTTGGTGCAAAATTAAAATTTTTTACATTAACATTAATGAAAAAAATATATCTTTAAGCGTGTAAAAGAAAATTTTAGAAAGGACTTAATTTTAAATGAGTTCTTGCTAATTGACCAGTTTTACATATTCGGCACGACATTATATATATATATATATATATATATATATATATATATATATATATATATATATATATATATATATATATATATTCTTATTTTTATCTCAGAAGTAACTCTGGTTTCCTTTGAAAAGGAATGAATAAACATCGTCTTGATATCCTATACTAGTATACACAATGTGAAAAGGACCAAACACTCGTGATAAGCAGAAATATGAAGCCATGACAGAAATGCTTAACCGTCCATAATAAGCCTAATAAACTGCTTGGATCTGTATCAAGCTAAGTACAATTTTGTAACAGGAGCCAAAAGGTTATTCTACTTTATTTGTGAAGCCTCATTCAGATTATACAGAGAAAGAATAAAAAGGCACAATACACAACCCGCACATAAGAGAATGAGACTTATGACGACGTTTCGGTCCGACCTGAACCGCCGACTGGTCTCCATACTCCAAATGAATATGCACATAATGGAAAACATATAGATGGATGACAAAATTAATCCACTGTATAATTTTTTTCCTAAGATAAACAGAGGACAGTGAACCTACACTCTCTTAAAAGATGGAGAACAAGAGCTGATAAAATTGAAGCTTATAAGTGGAAGACAGGAATGTAGATATAAATACAGTGATGAGATCAAACCAAGAAATCTAAACAATGGACGTGACAATAAATAAGCTGTAATTTACAAGGCACGAGTTTCTTCAGACGCCTAAAGAACAGCACAACAAATTAAAATAGGCTATTTATTTTTTATCTTGTTATCCTAAGTCAAACTCTATATAATTTACCATCTACATATGCAAAACCTCTTGTAGTAAACCTGATCCATGTTTATCTTATAGGGCTATCATACCTGAAATCTTTTAAACTAAGCACAAAACTTGTTAAAAGTCAGATGTACAAGCTGAGTGTCCGTGGTTTCATCCCCGGCAGGGGTGGAAACACTGGGAGTGTTTTCTTACACCTGTTGTCCGGTTCACCTAGCAAGCAAGTAGGTACCTGGGTGTTAGTCGACTGGTGTGGGTCGCATCCTAGGGGACAAGATTGGGACCCCCAATGGAAATAAGACAAGAGTCCCTCGATGACACACTGCCTTTCTTGGGTTATCCTGTGTGACTAGCCCTCCGGGGTTAAAAATCCGAACAAAATTTTATCTTACTATGTATTACTGTATATGCTATTATAAACGTGCCTGAATTATTTAGTGTATTAAGAGACAGAGATAATCAATTTATACAATGATTTTATGATACCGGGTTGAAAACTAGTGATCCCTCCGACGTTAATCACCGATCTGTCAGAAGAATTCTCGTTTATATTTACGAACTAGAGGATAGTTCTCCCTTATATAAATTTAGTGATACTAGCGGCATGCACTATTGTAAATACGTACTGTATAACCTAAACTGACCTAACTTCTATTCTTGAGTGAGAAGGGATGAATTTGAAAATGATTAATGCATTGTTGGCTAACTTGTCACCATATTTTACCAGGTCACTAAGCCTGGATAACTCCTTGATGTTGGTGACTTGGAAAATCGGTGACTCCGGATACCGTTAAAGGTTTTAACATGAGAAATCCCATTTAACAGCCAATAAATCAATCAATATTGACGAGTCTGGCCCAAGGCCGGGTTCTGGGCGTCGAAAAACTCTCGGAACTCATCAAAGGTATATCAAAGGTATATTGACACACGTTCGATACACGGGGGAATTTGTGCATCTAAAAATATGGAAAACTATTCCGACCTGAAATAAACCATTTATAAGAAACGCTAAGGCTTCTGCGATTTTTTCACACACGCATTAAAATACCTGAACGTAATTGGTCTTAAATACTTACTTGGGTCGCATAATAAGGTTAATAACTGCATTTACTTTCATTAGCAACATACAGCACTGGGTAATATTTCAATAAATAGATACAAAACTAATTACAGCACCGGTAAGCAGGAGACACAAAACAGCGCAATCCTCTATTAAAATGTTTTCCGTAAGGAAAACTTCAAGTTATATACAAAACACATATATGGTGTAATTTTCATGTTTTCTGTAAAACAAAATAGAAGTTCCCTTGAGCGAAACGTTGTTATGTCTTTTCTTCTGCAACAGCGATGTGAACCATGTACCCACATTCACTCGGGCGACGCCATACACAAACTACTATGAAACAAAAAGCACAGCGATGCAAATACCCGTGTACCCATGTAAGCCATATATATTATACCCAAGCAACTGAAAATTTTCGAAAATTAAACCCCACTATAACACACAGAACCTATGTAACTTAAATTATATTCATGGAAACCGCTAAGCTCTTTTTTGTTACAGCTGAAATTAGATAACATTACGGATCAAAAAAATTATCTTTGTTCATCACATTAGCTAAATTCTAAATTACTGACTTCATTTTATCGCGAAATTTCTAGGAAATATAATTAATATGCAAAACGCAGAGATTCTTTAACAGACTTGTATGCAATATCCTATAATTAAATATTTTTTCTTCAATGCATGATTACATTATTATAATCAAAGGGGAAGCGCTAAATCCGTAGGATTATACAGCGCCTGTGAGGGGATGTGGAAGGTATTCAGGCTTAATTCAGGGAACTGGAGCACAGATCCAACTCCCTAGATCAAGAGCCCCTCACCAGCGTCAAGGAACCTTCCTTGAGGGCTATGCATGATTATAGTAATAATAGGAGTTCCTAGGGAAGCTGAAACTCAACTTTGTCAAAATATCTAATTTAGCATAAGAGAATTTATTAAGTTTAAAGAAACTATTTATTTTTATTCCATTATCAAGTTGATACTGTATATTTTTTAATTAGGCTAAAATTTAAATACGGCAAACCATCTAAATTATATTTTTATTACTATTATATTTATGGGGAAACAAACTCATAGGGTTCATGCAGCTCCTTGAGAATGGGAGGCAATCTGGTTCAGTCCAGGTGAAAGGAGATAGTATTTAATTCCTTAGATCGTGTCTCATGTTTCAGCTTCACATGGTTCTAGAGTATGAGGATGAACACATCTGGCTGTGGGGACTGACCATCTCACACTATTATTGCTACTTCAAGTTTGATGGACCGTTCACATCTTTAACTCTCCACTGCTTCTGATGTCTCCGTATTTGCCACCTCTGTTTTCGGCTGATGAATTCTACCGAGTGGGCGAAACCGTTGCAATGTGTTGACACTGTTTACCATTATCAGATTCACATCCCAAGAAGAACCTGGCAATAAGTGATGTAACAAGTGAAGCTAAAAATATTTATGACTAATGGGCGTGTCAAACTACATCCGAAAGATGTACAAAGGCCTAAGTCACCTACTAATATTAGCAAACAAGCCTTAGAAGTGCACAACTCTAACCCTAATGGTAATTACATTTAGGGACACATGGTTTCCCCGATGACATTCAACAACACTTGCAACAAAGTTACTAAATCCATCTTTTATTTTTTAAGCATTTATGAAAATTACAATGAATGGGGTGAGTTTTCTTTGATACTACATGTCCCTTGTGGATTTAGCGCTTAGATATGATTATAATTATGATCTGATACAGGTTTGAGATTACAAATGTTATGTTTTAGTTAAAGTCTCTTGTTATCCGCTCTACAGCCCAAAAATAGTTCGCATAACACAGACCTGTATATTAAACGTGGCATTAGAACATTTATTAGACTTTTTTGTCCAGAAGTATTGATCAATCCTATGTACTGATACGATCTAATAAACTGATAAAGCCCTTGGCAGGTGAAATATTTTTTAAAATGCCCTAATGCCGCATGTCTTACACAGTAACGTTGCAACAATCAACTGCCTGCCATACTAAGCTGGGTCACTCTACAGGTTGCGAGGGATCTCTTGCTTATCAACTATGGTTAGCCAACTTGACTGGTAAGTTTATTTATGCACATGTACACATAAGTACAAGTTTATTTAGGCACACGCACACAAGTGCAAGTTAATATAGGCACAGGTACATGTAAGTACAGTTATACAGTGTAAATTACGTAGGATATCCCCCCAAAAAAGTCAGTCAAGTGACTTATTTCCAATTGGGTCCTTGGTAGCGGGTTCATCACTATCCAGCGGCGCATGGGACCGTTTTGCGGGTGATGTACGTTTCGCATGGATTATAATATTTCCTCTAACTGGTACTGTATGTTAGTATTACTGATGGATGTTAGGGTGATGAATGGAGAGGAGCGTGTGGTAGCGGTTATGAAGGCTGTCGGGGATGAGAAGGTAGCCGCCGCTACCACCGCCGCCCAAAATAACACCGAGAGGTGCCCACCTGGCCTGCGCCTCGTCCAGCGACTGGTCCGTGATGTTCATTATCTGCTCCAAGATGGTGTTTATGTCCTGTTTACGGCCTTCACTGTCCGGCGTGGTGGTCCCTTGGCCAGGGTCCACCGAGCCTCCGCCCATGCCATAATGCTGGGGCATGAGCATGCCCGTCTGAGAGGTGGGGTGCATCATGCCCCGCGACTGGTCATCCATGCTGGCCGCCACAAACACTTTACACCACGACACAAACACACACACTCAGCAGGTATAGCCGTAGCGGCCCGTATAGCACGGTGGCGCGCCACAAGGAGGAGCACGAGGGTGAGTGGAGGAGGAGTTGAGTATGAGCGCGCCACACACCACCGTCACAGCCAAGAGGCCAGCAGCGACTGACGGTGGCTGGGCTCCTGCTGCTGCCTCGCGCACCAACCTAACACCACACCGTCCTCACTACCACTAACGCATCTCAAACACTTCCCAACACACAACTACCACACGCGATTATTCAGATTTTTATGGCTGTTTGCTCAGCGACAAGAAATAACGCGTGGACTCGAATGAATACCACAAAACAGCACCTTTTCGGAGTGAGTATGCCATTAACAGAGAGAAAACGCTCTGACCGCCAATCACCGCTGCCGTCTCACTCGCATAAAACCATAACCTGACGAGCCAAGCCAACCTCGCCACCCGCTACGATCAATAAGAGAATGGGATGCTGCGAAAAAAGACCCTGTATTGTTTACACCCTGCATTCTAATGACTCAATTATACATTTAATGATCATGTGTTGATATGATTGTAAATCTAGTAAAGGTAAATTCGTGAAAATCGTAAGGGAGCTAAGAAAATGGCTTTGTTTACATCTCTGGTCTTTGTGTGTCGGAGTCTGCGCGGGAGTTCGTACTTCATATCAAGTTGCAAACTTTAAACTCCATAGCCTCAGAGTGCCCAAACTAACCAACAATAATGAACTAATATCACATGAAAGCAATATATTAGCCTAGGTGACGGTGTGTATGAAGTTTAACACAAGAAAATGCCTGCCTCTTGAGTTGCTTCTAGCATCCGAACACCGGGATTAGGCGGCTCAGGATGATTTACGTCACTCCTGAACGAGTCTTACCGCTGCCTGATGTACGTTTTGTACCATAACAAATCTCTTCTCCACTACTACAATACCATCTTCAACACACTTCCTATACTTTGTGATCAAAAACACACATACTTTATCTTAATAAATGTACCCGATGCCTGTTTGAAGTCCACACCTTTATCTTTATAAATGATTTAAAAATATCATGTAGCGACTTGCCCAGACAAGTAGGAGGAGCTACGAGGCCGTAAATCAACCTAAGTTACTGTGGTTGCCTAAGTTAGTTTCTGGTGTATGCCAAACCGGGTAACATGCTCAAATGTGCCCTACAGCCTGCCAAAGATGACGTTCTTATTCTTGCCCATCATATTTATTCCTTATGTATCTTGAATGTTTTGTTGACAATGAGTATGTATTGAACACTGTGAGGACTATCAAAAATTTGCCACTGCATATTTTTTTTAACTTTTCCTGGGTTAATTAACCAAACCTGGCCGTCGAAGTTTTAATTTGAAAGTAACGCAATTTGGTAGCTTTGAGATTTGAAGAGCATTTTGATTCAGGTGATCAATCAGCGCTCTTAATAAAAAAAAATATATGCTTTAAACTGGTTAGGTCATTCGGAGCAAAGGGTGAGCTGGGAGGCTCGATTTTCCGTCCGGTAATCATGAGATAGAAATATGAAATCACTTCAAATGAAAGAGGCTTGGCAGACGGTGTAAAATACCTCCAATGAAAAGCACAAGTGTGATAAGTGCACTAAAGAACTCAATTGGTATAAGGGGACCAAGACTTCAATACGCTCCCTTCTTGCATGAGGGAAAGTACCAACAAATTCCTGGCTGTCTTCAAAAGGAAACTTAAGTTCGAATCAAAGCCAGATCAACCAGGCTGTGATGCATATGCTGAATTACGTGTGCCTGGTACCGACAACCTGACTGATCAAGTCAGCATCAGGGAGGACCGAAATTTACTCCAAGTAGGTCGACTACTCTCCCAGCAAGGCTTTTTTTTACATTTAAGAACATCCAAACTACTAAGGTGAATAAAATACGCAACATAAATAAAATCACGCCAAGGTATAATCAGCATCAGTCAAAAAAAAAAAAAACTATTAAACTACCTTTGCTAAAAGACTTCTGTAAACAGGTAGCCACGAGTAAGGTGTGTGTATCCTAGCCTCAGTCGACAGAGTTGTCTCAAGTGACGATTCCCGTGGAGGATCAAACATTCACATCTCGCTGAACCCTATACAGCTTGTTGTGGGCCCCTGCTAAACCCTATACAACCTGCTGTAGGGCCAAGAGGGTCAGACCCGCGAATTTAAGAAACTGCTTGATAAACTTAATTTACGTTTTATTCATTGGTCGCATAGATGTCATTAGGAAGTACTTCCTAATGACATCTATGCGACCAATGAATAAAACGTAAATTAAGTTTATGAAGCAGTTTCTTAAATTCAAACGTAATTTTCTAATTTATACGAATGGTGACTGAGTGCCCGTCACATCCGATCCAAGAATGATAGCTCCGCTTTCCTGGATCAGTAACACTTCACCAGCATCAAGACAGTTCCATGAAAAACTATACAAAAATGCGTACAGAAGCTGCAGGTTTTCGAAAAGCCCATAAGATGCACAGTATTTCGGGAGGTAAAGAGTCCAATTTAATACATACTTCCCTGTGTTTATTACAGTATGTATTATATGTATGTCGTGCCGAATAAGTAAAACTGGTCAATTAGCAAGAACTCATTTAAAATTAAGTCCTTTCTAAAATTTTCTCTTACACATTTAAAGATATTTTTTTTTCATTTATGTTAATGTAAAACTTAATAATTTTTACCAAAAGCACCTTAGAAAACTTACCTAACCTTATAACAAGCGTAATTTAATTTAGACTTATCCATCTAAAAATATTTTAGATAAGTTTACAATAATTTAATAAACAAACAAAATAAAATATATTTTTTTCGTTATGTTCAGAATGATTTTGCGAAATTATTGCATACACAAATTTTAGCTTGCCTTATTCGGCAAGAGCGTTGCTATTTAAGTCAAAATCGCAAGTTTTACCTACTCGGTACGATATCTATATAATATATATATATATATATATATATATATATATATATATATATATATATATATTTAACACACCTATACATTTCTGTATGTCAAGCTTATATTTTTTATGTTAATCACCTCCTTGACCCATAGGCTGATGTTGGTTATAAGTATGAGCATAATATTTAAAGGGGTGGACCGGTAAGCCAGCGGAAAGCCTCGGTCAAATGACCAAAAGCTCCAATGGCAGGTCATCATCTAAGACCCGCGTCAGGAAACACTTGTCCTGTTTCCTGACGAACCTTACCTAACCTAACCCTTTGAACCATCAATATATCATAAGCTCACATACCATTTTCGACAAAAAAAAAAAGATATATTTAAGTATAAAAGACAACCCATCTTTTTAACTACAGACAACATGGCACTGCTGTGAAGAGTCAAATGAGAGGCTGTTAACGGAGCCTTGAACAGTTGAAATATATGATCCAAGCACAGTGGGTCATATATTTCCAGCACCATAGCGTAACCTACCCACGCCGCCGTTTCTACCACCTTTGATGAGTTCCCAGAGTTTTCTACTCCCACAGCCCGGAAATGGACCACCTGCATAACAATATTTTTATCCCTGTTTATTAATCTGCGTTTTTGAGAAATGGCACAAAAATTTCTCTGACAAAACAAAACAATTTGCTGTTAATTTGTATATATTGTTTTTTAATGACGTAAAAACACAAACCTCCCGAGTTGTATAATGCGGATTTATAAATACGGCGATAAATCCAAAAAAAAAAAAATAACTATAGGTAAAGTAAATCTGGAAAATACATTTAATATTTTTTAAAAAATAATAACTAAAAATTAAATATTTTTTTGAGGAAGCCATAATTAACTAGACTATCAATTCACAGAACGGGTGGGACTCCAACCTGTGGCAGGTAAGTTTTAAAACTTACAATGTCATTCAAATATTTTAATGAAAGCACACACACATATATATATATATATATATATATATATATATATATATATATATATATATATATATATATATATATATTACATAATATGATACAGAAGATTTAAGGGATACATTGTTGATATAAAGGTGGCATATAAGGTACATGCTGTTACGTGTGTATCACCGATTATAAGGCAAAAATCTCATCCAGCTCCTCAGAGCTGGGACGTGTGCCCAAAATACAGCAGGCATTACCCCTCTGAACAGCAGCACTGAGCCGCTGGAACAGAAAACTAGCTGCCCTGGGATCCCTAGTTACCCTGACGAGTCTTTTTCCCAGCTCCTTAAGGAATTTAGATGCACTCTTTCCCCCACGAGCCAAGGGTCTCTGAGCCTATGGGAACAAACATATAATGTTGGGCAAGTTCTCCATATTTTCTAGACTTTTGGGACTCCCTGAAGCTAGCAGCTGCCCCTCCTTCCTCCCTGGTGTATCGGAGATAGGTATCAGCCAAGGTAGATGCACATGTATAGTCCCACACCACCTGCTTCCCATCTCTCTCTCTTTCTCTCTCTCTCTCTCTGGAAATATTTAGCAATAGAGCCTTCGTACTCGTGCGTCGTCAGGAGCTATGCAATGTTGCAAGAGAGCAACAAATAGGAGGAGAAATTATCTGAGGCAAGTCAGGTGTCAATGGCGGCCCATGACCTATTGTTGTCTTTGCAACACTGCACAGCTCCTGACGACGCATGATCACGAAAGATCTAGAGCGTAATATATATATACATTAAGAAAATAGGAAAAACACCTGAGCACTTTCTTACACACGTATATTCGCTTAATATGTTTACATTTTTTGTATTCATTCATGTTAGGATTATTTAATAAAAGTCTCGTTAAAAAATAACTTCATTTATTTGACCTTTTTTCCCTGCATTACTTTTTCATCCTACTTTTCAATAGGGTAACCCGATTAGGTTTTTTTCCCCTGGCACTCATGGATGTCTTGATGCTGGTGAGAGACTCTTGATCCACAGAACTGGATCACTCTTGATCCACAGAACTGGATCACTCTTGATCCACAGAACTGGATCACTCTTGATCCACAGAACTGGATCACTCTTGATCCACAGAACTGGATCACTCTTGATCCACAGAACTGAATCAAACCTATTTCCCATTCACTGGGCGCTATATAACCCCAACGGGTTTACCACCTCCCCAAGAACATAATTATAATTAATATAGGTAATAACAGATAAATAATAGTGCTATTAATACTGGTAATAATATATAAATATGAGTAATAATAAATATAAATATAATAACAGGAGTAATATTAATACACGCAATAAATATAATTAGAGTAATATTAATACAAGTAATAAATATAATATTAATACGTACAGGTAATAATAAATATAATAAGAGTAATAACAATATAAATATAATAAGATAAATATAAATATAATAAGAGTAATATCAATACAGGTAATAATAAATATGTGTAATATTAATACCAAGCACAGTTGTTTTAACACAAGCTGCATATTACAATAAAAAAAAGAAAAGCTAAACCTACAAGGGTCATACAGCGCCGTCGGGCAGTGGACTGCGCAGGGGTATTGGGTAGAGATATTTCATTTTCTTTAATAAAGACAGATTTCGGTATATTTTTTAATAAAGACAGATTTCGGAAGATTTTTTATTTAAAAAAAACAGATTTCGGAAGTTTTATTTTTTTTAATGAAGACAGATTCCAGAAGTGTTCTTTAATGACACAGATTCCAGAAGTTTCCTTTAATAAGGACACAGATTCCAGAAGTTTCCTTTAATAAGGACACAGATTCCAGAAGTTTCCTTTAATAAGGACACAGATTTCGAAAGTTTTATTTAATAATGACACAGATTTCGTAAGAAGTTTTACTAAGACAATATTGTGCTTGCGCAGAGCTTAATAAAGGTCTTTGAACAATAAAGTGTAATGAACACTTCCCAAAGTTCAATAACAACCCACATGGAGATAGAAATACAGGTGATTAATAGATGTGTATATTTCGACCCCCTACACTACCCCACATGTTCAAACAAATGAATATCGGCAGTAAGACATCTGGATCCAGGTTCTCCTTGTTTGCTAGAAGCATATAGCGGACGTTATTCCCACTTGTTGGCTCAATTGTCTTCAAATTCAATCCTCGACTACCTCCAGGAAGTCGTAAGATTCTGGTTCATAATCAAGGTACATCAGTTAGACAAAGTTTATTTAGGTATATGTACACATAAATACATAGTAATTATACATATTAATGTTGTGTATTGTCGTAAGTCAGGTGACATCTCAGCCTTATAAGACTTCTACTATTCTATTATTTTTACTGGTCCTTGATAATGTGAGAAATCACGAAAACGCTTGTATGTTTATTATTTCTTCACAATGGTTGTTTTGCATACTGTGATATCACCTGTTTTCCGTGATCTTGTTTTATAGTAACGCACGTGTAAATTACCTAGGATAACCCCGAAAACTCCGACAGTGACTTATGTCCATCGGTGTCCATCGCTGGACAGTTACCGTATCAGCACTATATGATCCCTACGGATTAGGTGCTTCCCCGTGAAAATAACTGCATTAGTTAAGGAAAATCACCTAATACGGATCTGACATGATCTGTTTAGTGGTGCCGCTGGTTATACGGCCGGAGACGCGACAACCCTGGCGACGGAAGGTAGTAGAGAAAAATTTAAATATATTTGACGCTGATCCCATATAGGTCATTCAGCCCGGTGTTGCAGGCTCGATCCTCTGACTGCCAATCACGGAACACGCTACTTTCACAGCCAAGCTGTTGGGTCAAGTCTGAATGGGGACTAGTGACAAGTGGCGCTCCACAAGGATCAGTTTTTGGCCCATTTTTGTTCAAAATTTACATTAATGACCTTGGCTAAGAAATAACGAGTTATATGAATAAGATAGGTACACAAAATTGGAGGAGCACTGCAACAGGCCTACTTGCCCATTGCAGTTTTGCCGCCGTAGTTTGTACATCCCAAATCTATCCTGTGAACGATAGTGCAAGAGCATATGGATACACAAAAGGCCTAGGAACTAGGCCCCAAATGAGTTAACACAAGTACCTTTGGATACATATTTACATTTGTCTTATGTCTTACAAGCAAATTTAGGTTAGTTGCTCAATATGTCTGGTCTCTTATTTTCATCAATAAGATACCTTAATATATCACACAAGTGGAGATAAATGGTATATAATACAGACACGACGGAAAAATAGACAGAAATGTGGTATAATACGATCCCATATTAATTACGTTTCGCTATCTGATTCCACTCTTAGAACACAAAGCAAAAAATGGTTATGGCTATGACCATAATTTTTAAAGGGATGGATAGGTAAGCCAGCGGAAGGCCTCGGTCAGATGACCAAAAGCTCCAACGGTGGGTCATCATATGACTAAGACCCGCGTCAGGAAACACTGGTCCTGTTTCCTGACGAACCGCACCTAACCTAAGAACACGAGTCTACAGGGAACAAAACATGAGAGGCGTCATGCACGAAGGAGTCATGAGAAATGAGCTGTGACCCTCATGTCCGCCGTAATGACACACTTGACACAAAAATGACAGTCATAGCCCTGATGCCTGGATGTTGCATATGTGTCTAATTTCCATCTAACATTAGTCTTTGAGAGACGTCCGGTGATGTCAGCACCATAGCGTGGATAAATGATGTGCCTAAGGATACGTGCAAAAGTTTAGCTGTTTCTATCGTGGTCCAATAAAGTTTATTTAGGCACAGGTATACATAAGTATGTATGGACAAAAAGGCTTACTGCAGTGTTCCTCCATTCTTATGTTCTTGTACATAAATGGTATACAATACTGACAGGATGAAGAATTAGACATGTGTAACATCTGGGTATCTTTATTGTAGACGTTTCACCATCCAGCGACTTCATCAATACAAGTACATAATGTGAAGAATTATATACAAAAGATGAGGTAATCAGTCCCTCAGCTTTGGAATTGTTGAAGAGCGCCGTAGTCTTGAAGGTTCTGAAGCACAGCCATGGAGCTTGGTGCCAAGCGCCAAGCTCCCATGACTGAAAACTGGACTATCATGACTGGAGGTATAACTGTAATATCAAGACTGGAGGCATAACAGGACAATATCTTTCAACAAATATTTAAATTTATATATCTTGAACGAATGATGCGTGAGAAAGATTTAATTACCACTCATAGCTATACTGATACCTCTTATACCCAACATCTGAATGCTCTCCAGAAATGGTGTTTATTTTTTGACAGAGACTGAAGTGTTTTCTTTTACAGGATATGATATTCCAGCAGGTACTGGAGATTTTAAATACATCTCTTCCTGAATCCGACCTATAACAGTGAGATGTTGTGGAAGGAAACATGACGTGCATCAGCTCGCTAGGGTAATGAATCCGGGATAAGGCACCTGCACACTGCCATGTACCTACACACTACCAGGCACCTGCACACTGCCATGTACCTACACACTACCAGGCACCTGCACACTGCCATGTACCTACACACTACCAGGCACCTGCACACTGCCATGTACCTACACACTACCAGGCACCTGCACACTGCCATGTGCCTACACACTACCAGGCACCTGCACACTGCCATGTACCTACACACTACCAGGCACCTGCACACTGCCATGTACCTACACACTACCAGGCACCTGCACACTGCCATGTGCCTACACACTACCAGGCACCTGCACACTGCCATGTACCTACACACTACCAGGCACCTGCACACTGCCATGTGCCTACACACTACCAGGCACCTGCACACTGCCATGTACCTACACACTACCAGGCACCTGCACACTGCCATGTGCCTACACACTACCAGGCACCTAAACACTACCACACACCCACACCACACTACCACACACCTACACATTACCACCACACACCTACACTACCACACACCTACACATTACCACGCACCCACACACTACCACATATCTACACACTACCACACACTACCAGACACCCACACCCTACCAGACACCCACACACTACCAGACACCCACACACTACCACACACCACCACACACGTACACACTACCAGACACCCACACACTACCACACACCCACACACTACCACACACTACCAGACACCCACACACCTACACACCACCACACACACACACACCACCACACACATACACACCACCACACACATACACACCACCTCACACACACACACTACCACACACCTACACACTACCACACACACCACCACACACCTACACACCACACATACCACCACACACACACACCACCACACACCTACACACCACACACACAAAACCACCAGACACCTACACACTACCAGACGCCTACACACTACCGATGCTACTAATCATGAAGCAGCGTCGTGGGAGATATAGTAAGCAGTATATCGCTGGAGCCTGACGGAGGTACAAGGCAATTAATGAGTCTTGCCCAGGAGGCAAGGAAGGACTTCTCATACCGAGGAGCAGTACCCTAGTACCGTCACTCCTCTTACTACCACAGTGGTACACTAGTACTATTACCCTAGTTACGCATGACCTATACAACTACCATCACAATAGCACCACCGAGGTTCACTAGTACCGTCATCTTAGTACCAGTGGTACACTAGTACCGTCATCTCGGTACCAGTGGTACACTAGTACCGTCATCTCAGAACCAGTGGTAAACTAGTACCGTCATCTCAGTACCAGTGGTAAGCTAGTACCGTCATCTCAGTACCAGTGGTACACTAGTACCATTATCTCAGTACCAGTGGTACACTAGTACCATCTCAGTATTAGTGGAATACTAGTACCGTCATCTTAGTACCAGTGGTACACTAATACCCTCATCTTAGTACCAGTGGTACACTAGTACCGTCATCTCAGTACCAGTGGTACACTAGTACCGTCATCTTAGTACCAGTGGTACACTAGTACCGTCATCTCAGTACCAGTGGTACACTAGCATCGTCATCTTAGTACCAGTGGTACACTAGTACCGTCATCTTAGTACCAGAATTACAATAGTACCATGAACTTAGTACCAGTGGTATACTAGTACCGTCATCTTGGTACCACAGAGGTCTGGTACACTTGTACCGTCATCTTGGTACCACAGAGGACTGGTACACTAGTACCGTCATCTCAGTACCAGTGGTACATTAGTACCGTCATCTTAGTAACACAGAGGACTGGTACACTAGTACCGTCATCTTAGTACCAGTGGTGCACTAGTACCGTCATCTTGGTACCACAGAGGACTGGTACACTAGTACCGTCATCTTGGTACCACAGAGGACTGGTACACTAGTACCGTCATCTTGGTACCACAGAGGACTGGTACACTAGTACCGTCATCTTGGTACCACAGAGGACTGGTACACTAGTACCGTCATCTTGGTACCACAGAGGACTGGTACACTAGTACCGTCATCTTGGTACCACAGAGGTCTGGTACACTAGTACCGTCATCTTGGTACCACAGAGAACTGGTACACTAGTACCGTCATCTTGGTACCACAGAGAACTGGTACACTAGTACCGTCATCTTGGTACCACAGAGGACTGGTACACTAGTACCGTCATCTTGGTACCACAGAGGACTGGTACACTAGTACCGTCATCTTGGTACCACAGAGGACTGGTACACTAGTACCGTCATCTTGGTACCACAGAGGACTGGTACACTAGTACCGTCATCTTGGTACCACAGAGGTCTGGTACACTAGTACCGTCATCTTGGTACCACAGAGAACTGGTACACTAGTACCGTCATCTTGGTACCACAGAGGACTGGTACACTAGTACTGTCATTTTGGTACCACAGAGGACTGGTACACTAGTACCGTCATCTTGGTACTACAGAGAACTGGTACACTAGTACCGTCATCTTGGTACCACAGAGAACTGGTACACTAGTACCGTCATCTTGGTACCACAGAGAACTGGTACACTAGTACCGTCATCTTGGTACCACAGAGAACTGGTACACTAGTACCGTCATCTTGGTACCACAGAGAACTGGTACACTAGTACCGTCATCTTGGTACCACAGAGAACTGGTACACTAGTACCGTCATCTTGGTACCACAGAGAACTGGTACACTAGTACCGTCATCTTGGTACCACAGAGAACTGGTACACTAGTACCGTCATCTTGGTACCACAGAGAACTGGTACACTAGTACCGTCATCTTGGTACCACAGAGAACTGGTACACTAGTACCGTCATCTTGGTACCACAGAGAACTGGTACACTAGTACCGTCATCTTGGTACCACAGAGAACTGGTACACTAGTACCGTCATCTTGGTACCACAGAGAACTGGTACACTAGTACCGTCATCTTGGTACCACAGAGAACTGGTACACTAGTACCGTCATCTTGGTACCACAGAGAACTGGTACACTAGTACCGTCATCTTGGTACCACAGAGAACTGGTACACTAGTACCGTCATCTTGGTACCACAGAGGACTGGTACACTAGTACCGTCATCTTGGTACCACAGAGGACTGGTACACTAGTACCGTCATCTTGGTACCACAGAGGTCTGGTACACTAGTACCGTCATCTTGGTACCACAGAGAACTGGTACACTAGTACCGTCATCTTGGTACCACAGAGGACTGGTACACTAGTACTGTCATTTTGGTACCACAGAGGACTGGTACACTAGTACCGTCATCTTGGTACCACAGAGGACTGGTACACTAGTACCGTCATCTTGGTACCACAGAGAACTGGTACACTAGTACCGTCATCTTGGTACCACAGAGAACTGGTACACTAGTACCGTCATCTTGGTACCACAGAGAACTGGTACACTATTACCGTCATCTTGGTACCACAGAGAACTGGTACACTAGTACCGTCATCTTGGTACCACAGAGAACTGGTACACTAGTACCGTTATCTTGGTACCACAGAGAACTGGTACACTAGTACCGTCATCTTGGTACCACAGAGAACTGGTACACTAGTACCGTCATCTTGGTACCACAGAGAACTGGTACACTAGTACCGTCATCTTGGTACCACAGAGGACTGGTACACTAGTACCGTCATCTTGGTACCACAGAGGTCTGGTACACTAGTACCGTCATCTTGGTACCACAGAGAACTGGTACACTAGTACCGTCATCTTGGTACCACAGAGGACTGGTACACTAGTACCGTCATTTTGGTACCACAGAGGACTGGTACACTAGTACCGTCATCTTGGTACCACAGAGAACTGGTACACTAGTACCGTCATCTTGGTACCACAGAGAACTGGTACCCTAGTACCGTCATCTTGGTACCACAGAGAACTGGTACACTAGTACCGTCATCTTGGTACCACAGAGAACTGGTACACTAGTACCGTCATCTTGGTACCACAGAGAACTGGTACACTAGTACCGTCATCTTGGTACCACAGAGAACTGGTACACTAGTACCGTCATCTTGGTACCACAGAGAACTGGTACACTAGTACCGTCATCTTGGTACCACAGAGAACTGGTACACTAGTACCGTCATCTTGGTACCACAGAGGACTGGTACACTAGTACTGTCATTTTGGTACCACAGAGGACTGGTACACTAGTACCGTCATCTTGGTACCACAGAGAACTGGTACACTAATACCGTCATCTTGGTACCACAGAGAACTGGTACACTAGTACCGTCAT
Source organism: Cherax quadricarinatus (assembly GCF_038502225.1). Classification (NCBI taxonomy): domain Eukaryota; kingdom Metazoa; phylum Arthropoda; class Malacostraca; order Decapoda; family Parastacidae; genus Cherax; species Cherax quadricarinatus. The sequence continues at coordinate 2,835,442 of NC_091379.1, read as the reverse complement.
CTTGGTACCACAGAGAACTGGTACACTAGTACCGTCATCTTGGTACCACAGAGAACTGGTACACTAGTACCGTCATCTTGGTACCACAGAGAACTGGTACACTAGTACCGTCATCTTGGTACCACAGAGAACTGGTACACTAGTACCGTCATCTTGGTACCACAGAGAACTGGTACACTAGTACCGTCATCTTGGTACCACAGAGAACTGGTACACTAGTACCGTCATCTTGGTACCACAGAGAACTGGTACACTAGTACCGTCATCTTGGTACCACAGAGAACTGGTACACTAGTACCGTCATCTTGGTACCACAGAGAACTGGTACACTAGTACCGTCATCTTGGTACCACAGAGAACTGGTACACTAGTACCGTCATCTTGGTACCACAGAGAACTGGTACACTAGTACCGTCATCTTGGTACCACAGAGAACTGGTACACTAGTACCGTCATCTTGGTACCACAGAGAACTGGTACACTAGTACCGTCATCTTGGTACCACAGAGAACTGGTACACTAGTACCGTCATCTTGGTACCACAGAGAACTGGTACACTAGTACCGTCATCTTGGTACCACAGAGAACTGGTACACTAGTACCGTCATCTTGGTACCACAGAGAACTGGTACACTAGTACCGTCATCTTGGTACCACAGAGAACTGGTACACTAGTACCGTCATCTTGGTACCACAGAGAACTGGTACACTAGTACCGTCATCTTGGTACCACAGAGAACTGGTACACTAGTACCGTCATCTTGGTACCACAGAGAACTGGTACACTAGTACCGTCATCTTGGTACCACAGAGAACTGGTACACTAGTACCGTCATCTTGGTACCACAGAGAACTGGTACACTAGTACCGTCATCTTGGTACCACAGAGAACTGGTACACTAGTACCGTCATCTTGGTACCACAGAGAACTGGTACACTAGTACCGTCATCTTGGTACCACAGAGAACTGGTACACTAGTACCGTCATCTTGGTACCACAGAGAACTGGTACACTAGTACCGTCATCTTGGTACCACAGAGAACTGGTACACTAGTACCGTCATCTTGGTACCTATATTTGAAGTGTATTTCCTTGTCTTCCTGGTTAACTCTTAAACGACTTTCCAAGTCCTGACTAGCACGTCAGGTGTGGTCCTGACTAGCAGGTCAGGTGTGGTCCTGACTAGCACGTCAGGTGTGGTCTTGATTAGTGGGTCAGGTGTGGTCTTGACTAACAGGTCAGGTGTGGTCCTCTGTCTTGCCAGCAGGTCAGGTGTGGTTCTGACTAGCAAGTCAGGTGTGGTCCTGACTAGCAGGTCAGGTGTGGTCCTGACTAGCACGTCAGGTGTGGTCTTGATTAGTGGGTCAGGTGTAGTCTTGACTAACAGGTCAGGTGTGGTCCTCTGTCTTGCTAGCAGGTCAGGTGTGGTCCTGACTAGCAGGTCAGGTGTGGTCCTGACCACTAGGTCAGGTGTGGTCCTGACCGCCAGGTCAGGTGTGGTCCTGACCACCAGGTCAGGTGTGGTCCTGACCACCAGGTCAGCTGTGGTCCTGGCCACCAGGTCAGCTGTGGTCCTGACTAGCAAGTCAGGTGTGGTCCTGACTAGCAGGTCAGGTGTGGTCCTGACTAGCAGGTCAGGTGTGGTCCTGACCACTAGGTTAGGTGTGGTTCTGACTAGCAAGTCAGTTTGGTCCTGACTAGCAAGTCAGTTTGGTCCTGAGTAGCAGGTCAGGAGTGGTCCTGACCACCAGGTCAGGTGTGGTCCTGACCACCAAGTCAGGCGTGGTCCTGATCACCATGTCAGGTGTGGTCCTGACTAGCAAGTCAGGTGTTGTCCTGACTAGCAGGTCAGGTGTGGTCCTGACTAGCAGGTCAGGTGTGGTCCTGACTAGCAGGTCAGGTGTGGTCCTGACTAGCACGTCAGGTGTGGTCCTGAAAACCAAGAGAGTTGTTGAGAAGACTGCCTCGTCCTCCCACCTTCCAGTATGGCCTTACTCAAGTCAGACATGGTTAACCAGGTTAGACGGTGTCTTAACCAGGTCAGACGTGGTCTTAACCAGGGCAGGCGTGGTATTAACCAGGTGAGACGTGGTATTAACCAGGCGAGACGTGGTCTTGAAGACCACACCTGTGGGCTCCCTGTCTCCTCCTCCTCCCGCTTCTCCAGTTCTGCCTGGGTCCCATCTCAAATATTTTCCCATCCCATTAGTTTTATTTCCACCTTTAAAAAAATATGACCAGGTGCTTCTAGCAACTGTACACCTGATACCTTATGCTACAATAAGTGTATATATATATATATATATATATATATATATATATATATATATATATATATATATATATATATATATATATATATATATATATATATATATAGCTTATGTGATTTGTGTTGTGCTGTTAATCTGTTATTTGGGTTGTTTGTGATGTTATTGTCCTTGTGTTGTCATTATTATTGGCGTTAGTGTTGTTTGTGATGGTATTGTCTAGTGTTATTATTGTGTTACTCTTGTTTCGCTATTTGTGTTGCTACTTTTCTTAGTGTTACTGTGTTATTAGTGTTGAAGCAGGCGTGACACCTTGATAAGACACCTGAATGAGCTTTAATTATGTGTTAATGTTAAAGAGATGAAGGCAATAACAGCAGCCCTAAACTTGACGTGACCAGGTCATAAGTCAAGTGAATGCTGATCTCAAATTACTGTACACAGACAGCAGAGGAGCTTAGGACGACGTTTCGGTCTGACTTGGACCCTTTGCAAAGTCACAATAAAATGTCACATTAGTTGCACTTGTGTCCTTTTACCCAACATATTGTCGGTAATTCCACAACCATCAATACAAAGCAACTAACAGCAAGGATATATACAACAATAACTGTATAGATAAGCTTTAAACCTAACAAAACAACAGCAAGGATATATACACCGATTACTATACATATAATTATACACAGAGACGATTTAAATTCCTAGATGTAAAATATTCCCGACTGGTGATGTACAGAGGTTACGCAGCCTTAATGATCTCTGTATTATCGATAGGCTTTAAAGCTAACAAAGGAAGGAACGTCTGAGTGTAATATTGTGTGTCGGCGTCTGGCCAGCAGTATGTGCTCAGAATTGTTGATCAACCTAACTACTTTTACAACACGCAACATGATTGGTTGCTCTTAACATAAATTTATCCCGTATGTTGCCTTGACGGTAGGGCCGGGGAGGAGTGCTCTCATGCACCTCAAGAACTCTCCATCCAAGTAATTGGTGCTACATCTCTGTCTTCGGGTCAAATATGATCATTTCAGACTCCCCAGGCGCTGTATCACCCATAATGGCTTAGCGCGTTCTCGTGGTAATAAATAATAAATTTACACCAGTCTTAGGTTAGGTTAGGTTTGTCAGGAAACAGGACAAGTGTTTCCTGACACGGTTCTTTGATGATGACCCCCAGTTGAAGCTTTTGGTCATGTGACCGATGCCTTCCACTGGCTTACCCCTCCACCCCTTTACAAATATGGTTATGATTATAACCATTACATCCAATTTCTTAAGAGGAGCCATGTTTCGAATGACTAATAGTCACTATGTAACAAATTTCACCCTTAAATCGCACCCATACTGGTCAGGACACTTGCACAAGTGTCCTTTAACCTAACATACCGTAAATAACTTCCTGCAAATCTTGTGGTAATTCATTTTTTTTCCTGCGACCCCTCAAGGGAGGTTCCTTGGGGCTGGTGAGAGGCTCTTGATCTAGGGAATTGGATCTGGGCTCCAATTCCCTGAATTAAGACTGAATACCTTCCACCCCCGCCACAGATAGAGGGGTTGTATAATCCCTACAGGTTTAGCGCTCCATGATAATTTTTGTCCCTGCTACAATTTAATTAAAACATCGGTTAACCTTCTTTCTTCCTGTCTATCCACATTTTTCAATGCTGTATGAGGCCAGTCCTCCCCACCTTCACAGCCTTGCCATCCCTCTTATAGCTTAAACAAGAGAATCTTCTGAATTTGAATCTTTAGCGGCAAACGATTTTAATGAGATAATTTGTACGTGGCCGCTGAGCCACGATAACTTCAACATTAAACAAATGATCTTCAGAAAAGCTGCCATTTAAATATGAAAATGGTATACAACACCGACATGTTGATAAGAGATATGTGCAACAGTTAGGTATCTTTATTCCGAAAAGTTTCGCCTACACAGTAGGCTTCTTCAGTCGAGTACTCCTGAGTTTGCAGAAGCAGTGATGTGAAGACGACGAAATCAGTCCATCACCCTTGATGATGTAGTTCTGAGGTGGTCAGTTGCCCTCAGCTAGGCTGAGGGACCGGCCATCTTTTCTTTAATAGGCAGTGTTTTCCAATTAACAAATGGTATCACCATGGTTGGCACGGTGATGCAAGTGTACCCATGTCACTTGGGAGATAAGATGTTCTTCAGTGGTTCTCCGATCATCAAAATAAACAAACATTAATTTGAAGGAATACGTATATGAGAGGACAACGGTGAATACACTTAGAATATATTTAATGGGACATCTTGCAATAAGGATGTCCTATGTATATGGTGTCTTTTCATCCAAACATTATTATGGTCGATATGCATCAAGATGTAGACTAAGATGCGAGAATTCTTGATGTTTATTTTGACCTCGGTCTACTGATGAGGACCTCAAGAGACCAAAAAAAAAAACAGATCAACTACTCTCCTCGTTGTACCAATGACAAGTGTTTACGACACTTCTCTGCTTCAGACATTGGAGCTATCATATATGGCCGAAAAAAGGCAATAAAATTAATTTATGATATTTATCCTCACGGGGATATGGACAAAATGTGATTTAATTCAGATGATGCTGCGACGAGGCATGTTTGTTGTTAATACGACCAGGACAAAGTGAGAAATGAAATTCCGTCACTCATACAAGCCAGCGTAGTAAAAATGTCAGGTTGGCAGGTGGCATTCAGCAGGGCCCCGAGGTAATGGTGTGTGTGTGTTCCCTGTTATCGTAGAAATATTGGGAAAACATTTGTCTTGTTAGACTACGCTGTTCTATGGTTCCCTAAACTTTCATCCTCCAATATCTTAGAGCTTTGCTTTCTAGTACTAACCTAATGTTAAGCCACATGTGCAACATACCCAGATGTTGCACATGTGTCTTAGTTTTCATCTTGTCGGTATTGCATACCATTCTTGCACACCTAATGTTAAGGCTTATATAGCAGGGAACGTAGACAGAAAATGTCACTGTGTCTTGGTTTAAATATATAGCAATTTTTGATGTATGATGCTTCATACTGGGAAAGCAGGTTCAAAACATGCCTATACCTGCCCTAATTTTGAAAAAATCAGTTCATTTATTTCATCTTGAATAAGTTAGCCGACTGATATGGGTCGCCAGTTGCTAGTTCGTGGCAAGAATGATGTTTCTGGCGTAAATTTAACCAAACCTTAATTTTCTAGCGCAACTCCCAACGTCAGTTTCTAATGCCCACTGTAAACTTACAAATACTAATTTATTTTAAAGACCAAAAAGGCACAATACCATGACTGGAACAATATAAAATAACCTACACACGGGAGAGAGGAGCTTATGATGACATTTCGGTCCGACTGGGACCATATTCAGTCACTTTGCAAATGGTCCAGTCGGACCGAAACGACGTAAACTTCTCTATGTGCAAGTTATTTGTCTATCATTTTAAATTACATTAAGACTTATACAATGTATATTTAACCCCCCCCCCCAAAAAAAAAAAAAAAAACAAGAAAAAGAACTGGCTACACGTCAGGTAAGGCGGTAGCTTGGCAAGAGCCGGAAAACGTTCAAATATGCACGAGAGGTAGAATGGGTCCCTCTCACTGCTCATGCATCAACAGCCTCTCGTAAAACTACAGCGTCAGCAGTAGCTGCTACAGCAACAGCTGAGATGATAGCAACAACAATAATGACAACAGGAACAAGAGGAATAGCAGCAGAGAAATGGTTATCACAGTAGCAACAAGAACAGTAATTGTAGCAGCAACAGCAATGGCAGCAACAACAGTAACAATGAACAGGTGGAGATGCAAGCAGTGGAGTGCGAGGCGCCGGGGATGACAAGCTGTAATGTACCACCATCACCATGTGGCAGCTGCTGCTTTCGCTGTGCTGCTGTCACGGCTGATGGTTCCGCTGTGCTGCTGTCACAGCTACTGGTTCCACTGTGCTGTCACAGTGTCGCTTCTGTTGGGCTGCTGTCACGGTGCTGCTTCTGTGAAGTGAACGATGCTGGTTCCGCTGTGAAGGCTACTGGCTCCGCTGTGTTGTTGTAAAAGCTGTTGGTTCCGCTGTGAAGGCTGTCGGATCCATTCGAACTACTGCTGGTTCCGCTATGCTGCTGTGACTACTACTGTGGTCACAGCAGTCATGTTGCTGTGACCACTATTATGGTCACAGCAGCATTGCGGGACTAGTGCAGCGCCATATACCATAAAAGACAGCAATTTGCGGATATATGAACAGCAAGCCAAGTCAGGGTCTAGTACACAGTGCCTACTAAACTGTCATGCGGTAATATATTGTAAATTATTGTAGGTAAGACGCATGCGCAACGCTTGCGTATCTTTATTGATTATAATAATGACAATTATCGCTTATGTCTCCCACTCATCCATTTCTTGCCACTGTACATGCAATTCATCTCCTCAAGAAAGAGTTCCTTGATGTTGGTGAGGGGCTCTTGATCCAAGGAATTTGACCTGTGCTCCAATTCCACGAGTCTAGCTTTTAATGCCCTGTAATAAACTTCCCCCACGGGGCGCTGCACGACCCCTACGGATTTAACACTCCCCTCCCCCCCATGAATGCAAGAGAATGGATAGCATTTATATGAATAATTCCCTGGCTGTCTTGTCCTTGACCAAACCATATACTCACCATAAAAAAAATTATAATCATAATCATGATCTTTAATGGTGGGGTGGAGGGGTAAGCCAGTGGAAGGCCTCGGTCAGATGACCAAAAGCTCCCGCTGCGGGTCATCATATAACTAAGACCCACGTCAGGAAACACCTGTCCTGTTTCCTGAAAAATCTTACCTAACCTAACCACATCATACATGGCCTCGGGAATAGCAGGTAATTAGTTGTGATCAAAGGGAAGGGTAGCTCAAATTCAGTGGATCAAGAGCCCTGCATCGGCATTAACCCCCCCCCTCTCCACTGAATGGAATGGACGTACACACACCGGTGGCGAGTCATAGAGCATACACACAGCACCTACAATCTATCTTTGGCAGCACAATATTAGGTTAGGTTAGGTAAGGTTTGTCAGGAAACAGGACAAGTGTTTCCTGACGCGTGTTTTAGTCATATGATGACCCACAGCTGCAACTTTTGGTCATCTGACCGAGTCTTTCCACTGGCTTACCAATGGCAGAACAACAGTGTGCTATATACAGCAATGAAACGCTTCTTTGGGTGTTCTGCAAGGATCAGTTTTGGGTCCCATGTCGTTAATAATCTACATTCACAATCTTGCCACGGGAATAGAGCAACATGAGTAAACATAAGAACATAAGAATGGAGGAACACTGCAGAAGGTCTACTGACCCATACAAGGCAGACACAAAATAAAACGAACAGATTCGGAAGATACCACTGAATTTTAGGAAAATTTGGACAAACTAATATGATCCGAAAACGAACATATTCAATTGAATGTGTAAAATTGCCAAGTCCTAATCCTAGTGGATGAAAATAACCTTCAGATTTATAAACTAGGTGTTGTAGTGGTTGATCATACAAAATGTGAAAAAAAACTCTTGGGCGTCATGGTATGTACAAATCTGAAGACCAGACAGTAGGCTAGTAGATTACTAGGATTTATATCACGAAGGAAAAGTAACAGGTGTCTAGAGGGTGTCACCACTACGTGGAGGGACACCAGGCAATGTCTCCACTACAGGGGGGGGGACACCAGGCAGTCACCACTACACGGGGGACACCAGGCAATGTCACCACAATACGGGAGACACCAGGCATGTCACGAAAATATGGGGGGCATCAGGCAATGTCACCACAATACGGGGGACACCAGGCAATGTTACCACAATACGGGGGACACCAGGCAATGTCACCACAATACGGGGGACACCAGGCAATGTCACCACAATACGGGGGACACCAGGCAATGTCACCACTACACGGGGGACACCAGGCAATGTCACCACTACACGGGGGACACCAGGCAATGTCACCACTACACAGGGGACACCAGGCAGTATCACCACGATACGGGGAACACCAGGCAGTGTTACTATTATACTGGGGACCTCAAGGATCAATAAGAGTATTGATTCTTGCACGAGTGATCATTAATGCTTGACACGCCCAGCCGTTTGTCATGGAGGTGGCATTACTGACATGTTTCAAGTATGATCATTATCAAAGTTAGTGTGTTATAATGATAATGATACTAATAATAATAATGTATTTTCCAATAAAATACATCTAATTCACGCGTTTGTTTACAGCAAATTTAGGCTGACCTACAGTAGGTTGGGTAGGAATAAGGTAAATTAATTTTAGCAATGTTAGCTGAAGTTGCTACGTTATTTCGGGTTAAAAATAAGTAAATAAATAAATATATTTTGGCGGGGCTTTGACCGAAATTGGTCATTAGGGAGGTACGGAGTGAGCCAGGTCAGTCTGAAGCACACCTCCACTCAACAAACTGGAGTGAGCCAGGTCAATCTAAAACACCTCCGCTCAACAAAGTGGAGTGAGCCAGGTCATTCTGAATCATACCCCCATTCAACAAAGTGGAGTGAGCCAGGTCACTATGAAACACCTTCGCTAAACAAAGTAAAGTGAGCCAGGTCAATCTGAAACACACCTCCACTCAACAAAGTGGAGTGAGCCAGGTCACTCTGAAACACACCTCCACTCAACAAACTGGAGTGAGCCAGGTCAATCTAAAACATCTCCGCTCAACAAAGTGGAGTGAGCCAGGTCATTCTGAATCATACCCCCATTCAACAAAGTGGAGTGAGCCAGGTCAATCTGAAACACACCTCCACTCAACAAAGTGGAGTGAGCCAGGTCACTATGAAACATCTCCACTCAACAAAGTGGAGTGAGCCAGGTCACTCTGAAACACACCTCCACTCAACAAAGTGGAGTGAGCCAGGTCACTCTGAAACACACCTCCACTCAACAAAGTGGAGTGAGCCAGGTCACTCTGAAACACACCTCCACTCAACAGACACCTGCGACCCTCACAGCCTTCAACACCCTTTAACTTGACAAAAGGTGCGTGGGTGCCTTGTTGACCTTGAAGGAACCTTTAACGGAAGAGTAGTTACCTTCCTTCTTTACATTTTTAACTTTTATGTGCCGTCATTGGCACTTCTTCAGCATGTTAGCTCCACCTCCGCCATTATGCTGCACATTACGAGTCATGTGACTAACACCAGCGTCTGGAAACACTTGTCCTGTTTCCTGATGACCCTGACCTAATATGCTGCACTTTTCTCAAGACTGATGAAGCGAACACATCGACTCCAGGCTGAGGGACTGATTACATCGACTCCAGGCTGAGGGACTGATTACATCGACTCCAGGCTGAGGGACTGATTACATCGACTCCAGGCTGAAGGACTGATTACCTCAAACTTCTCATCTTCCACCTTTCTCTGCAGCACTGGACTGGAGAAGCTACTGACTGGCGAAATGTTTCCAGAATAAAGATACCCAAATGTTGGACAGGTGTCTCATTTATCAGCTTCCTTTTCCGCCGATTGCAAGCCTATACAGTGGCATGTGCAGTATATTTTATCCTGCAATGTGCAATTCGTTATTTTTTTTTTTGCCTGTCTTTGCCCTATCCCCAACTGTGGCCGTTTTTCAACTTCGATAAATATACTGAAAATAGTATGCAATTCCGACAAGCTGATGATTAAAACACATGTGCAACAGTCGAGTATCAATTGCTGAAACGTTTCGCCTACACAGTAGACTTCTTCAGTCAAATACAGAGGCACAGGTGTAGTAATGAAATCAGTCCCATCAACCTATAAATACTATTTGAGGTTGTCAGTCCCCCAGCCTGGTCTGGAACGCCAACGTTCCTGTATTTGACTAAAAAAGCCTACTGTGTTGGCGAAACGTTTCAACAATTAATGCCCAACTGTTGCACATGTGTTTTAATAAATATTTCTCGCAGTTGATTTCTCATATAACCGGAAATAACTAAATAAAGCAAAAATGGCTAGCTTACGCCTGGCAGCGAAGGGTTTATCATACTCCATAAAGCGTTCATTTTCTCCCGAACGCTAAAAAAATGGTGTAGCATATGTTCTTGCTAATTATAAAGCCTCGCAAAATTCTCCGTCAACAAAGTTACCATTATGAGCTCCACCAAAAATATTCAGAAGCAATATAATACTTTACTAAAACAAGACAAAATATACGATTGATTACGTTTAAGGAGTTTCTTACAATTACTGATTTTATTCCATTAATTTAGATACACGAGGCGCTTACGCTGTTATATATATATATATATATATCTTATTTTTTAAACCCGGTGTTCTACGTTGGTTTGACCGGGAAATGCTTCGTTTTGGTAAGAAAGTCATATGTGTATCAGGAAATGCTTAAGTTTGGTAAGAAAGTCGTGTATGTGCATCGGGAAATGGCAGGCCATTAGTGTCCTACAGATAAATAATAGTTGGGCAGGACGTGGGTATAATAAGATTTGTTCAGTTTTTCAGCCAGAGGTAGCGGGGGCGGGGGCGGGGGGTTGCCTCCCAGGATAACCCAAAAAAGTCGGCGTATCATCCAGGACTGTTTTATCTCCACTGTGGTCCCCAGGATGCCACCCCTCACACCAGTCCACTAACACTCGGGTACCTACTTACTGCTAGGTGAACAAGGACAGCAGGTGTCTTAAAGAAACACACCCAATGTTTCCACCCATGCCGGGGATTGAACCACAGACATTCAAGTGTGAGGCGAGAGCCCTACCTTCTTAGCCACGGGACCTCTTTCAACAAGATTCATCGCTCTGAAGTGATGCTGTCTGATGGCTCAGAGATGTGCTCTTTCATGCCTACAACATGACAGTGTCAACAACAGTTCACTGTCCAATTGATCCAAAGCAAATATAACTCGCTATGTTTAACGTGAACATTGTTATTGTCATACACTTATCAGTAATATTCCTTCCAACTAACAACCCAGTGAACGGATATTACACACGTCTGTTATTAAGAACGGTTATTATGCACGTCATTATGAAGAACAGATATTATACACGTCATTATGAAGAACGGATATTACACACGTCTTTTATTAAGAACGGTTATTATGCACGTCATTATGAAGAACAGATATTATACACGTCATTATGAAGAACGGATATTACACACGTCTTTTATTAAGAACGGTTATTATACACGTCATTATGAAGAACCAGATATTATACACGTCATAAGGAAGAACGGATATTATACACGTCATTAAGAACTGATATTATACACGTCATTAAGAACTAATATTATACACGTCATTAAGAACTAATATTATACACGTCATTAAGAACTAATATTATACACGTCATTAAGAACTAATATTATACACGTCATTAAGAACTAATATTATACACGTCATTAAGAACTAATATTATACACGTCATTAAGAACTAATATTATACACGTTATTAAGAACTAATATTATACACCTCATTAAGAACTAATATTATACACGTCATTAAGAACATATTATACACGTCATTAAGAACATATTATACACGTCATTAAGAACATATTATACATGTCATTAAGAACATATTATACACGTCATTAAAAACATATTATACACGTCATTAAGAACTAATATTATACACGTCATTAAGAACTAATATTATACACGTCATTAAGAACATATTATACACGTCATTAAGAACTAATATTATACACGTCATTAAGAACTAATATTATACACGTCATTAAGAACATATTATACACGTCATTAAGAACATATTATACACGTCATTAAGAACTAATATTATACACGTCATTAAGAACATATTATACACGTCATTAAGAACATATTATACACGTCATTAAGAACTAATATTATACACGTCATTAAGAACTAATATTATACACGTCATTAAGAACTAATATTATACACGTCATTAAGAACTAATATTATACACGTCATTAAGAACTAATATTATACACGTCATTAAGAACTAATATTATACACGTCATTAAGAACTAATATTATACACGTCATTAAGAACATATTATACACGTCATTAAGAACTAATATTATACACGTCATTAAGAACATATTATACACGTCATTAAGAACATATTATACACGTCATTAAGAACATATTATACACGTCATTAATTAAGAACATATTATACACGTCATTAAGAACTAATATTATACACGTCATTAAGAACTAATATTATACACGTCATTAAGAACATATTATACACGTCATTAAGAACATATTATACACGTCATTAAGAACATATTATACACGTCATTAAGAACATATTATACACGTCATTAAGAACTAATATTATACACGTCATTAAGAACTAATATTATACACGTCATTAAGAACATATTATACACGTCATTAAGAACTAATATTATACACGTCATTAAGAACTAATATTATACACGTCATTAAGAACATATTATACACGTCATTAAGAACTAATATTATACACGTCATTAAGAACTAATATTATACACGTCATTAAGAACATATTATACACGTCATTAAGAACATATTATACACGTCATTAAGAACTGATATTATACACGTCATTAAAACAACAGTGAATAAAAATAGTCTCAGACATCTAGCTTCCTTGCTTATACTGATAGCTATCCAGCGTAATAATAACAAATATTAAATAATATATAAAAAATTAAAAAATAA